>NW_028250824.1:0-291885 GCF_964263255.1 Lissotriton vulgaris | reverse complement strand
GGAAATCTCTAGCACAAATGCTAAAATGTATATCACACATTATAAATCACAATAATTCACAATAATTCATATATATATAGTTTGAGTAACAATATCTTTTTGTTCCAGGATCAATTTTACAAACAGATGTGTGGCACTGCGATGGGCACCTGCTTCGCCCCCAGATTCACGAATCTTTTCGTCGGCTGGTGGCAGGAGCAGGTGGCCTGGGCGGCAGAGAATGCTGTATGGACAGAGAGAGTGATATCCTGAAACAGATACATAGATGATCTGTTTATCATCTATCGAGGTACAATTGAGTGTGCTGAGGCTTATGTTGAGGTACTAAATAAGAGCAACCCGAATCTCAGATTTACTGGTGAAATTAGCACAGAGACAGTTAACTTCTTGGACCTTAAAGTGTTCATAGCTGAAGGGAATATCTGTACTGCATTACACAGTAAACCGACAGCGGGAAACTCTGTGCTTCATGCGAGTAGTTGTCATCCAGGGAAAACCATATCCAGTATACCCTATGGTGAATTACTAAGAATAAAAAGGATCTGTACATGACAGAAGGACTATGAGATAGCGGCCAGGGAGAGTATAATGAGGTTCCAGGTGGGAGGATATAGCAAGGAGACATTACATGAGGCAAAGTTGAAAGCTGATAAGAAGTTGAGATCTGAAATAATTTTCAAAGACAGCACAGTGGTATCTAAAAAATGAAAGGCCAACGAGAACAGTATGAGACTGATTACAAACTATTCTAGTGATGCCTATGAAATTAGAAAGAAGTGCATGAAGAACTGGCACATACTGAAATCTGATCCGATTATCGGAAAGGATTTACCTAAGCCTCCATTAATAACCTTCAGGAGAGCAAGGTCATTGGGCTCAAGTGTTGTGCAAAGCCACTGTAGAAAAGAGGAAAAACCTTGGCCATTCGGCAAATTGGCAGGGTTTTACCCATGCCTCAAATGCAAAGCCAGCAAGAACAGCAAAAGGGTGACCAGTTACCAAGTACCTGGGATGAAGGGGCCCAGTTTAATGAATTGTAACACAAGCCACACGGTGTACTGTCTTGTATGTCTGTGTGGCCGGCGCTACATTGGGAGCACAACTCACCCAACCAAGAATAGGATCTTAGAACACCTGAGGGCTGTACAAAACTAGGATCCCACATATCCAGTGGCGAGACACTTTGGAATGTTTCACCAAAGCAACAGAGAACTCTTCAGCTTTTACTGCATGGATCAGGTGCCTGCAGACATAAGGGGAGGGAACAGGTTGCTCCAGCTACGAAGGTTGGAATCTCGCCATATAATCGAGAACCAAACCAAAAAAACAGGTGGCCTTAATGCTGGGGAGGAGCTAGCAGTCCATTTATGATTTTCCTTTGAACTGATTTTTCCTTTATACTGTAAGATGCTTATAACAATGCGCTCATACATTTCTGTGTTTATGCCCATTCAGGCTAAATTGTTTTGTTGATTATGATACATTCTGTGCATTACTGATTGTATTTGCCCATGCAGGGCGTAATGATGACAGTGATTTCAACTGGACTTACACCACTTAGTAATGGTGGTTTGTAATGTATATATGATGTCCTTTCTTTATCTTGTTGATCGGATGCATTCAAACACTGCCTGATGGTGGCGCTAGCCTCTAATTGAGAAAGGCGGTTGCCGAAATGCGTCTGAGAGAGTGTTTTGTCCAATAAACTTATTTGACCTGTCCCCGTGAGTGCTATGTACTTTTTGTGCAACTGAGCTTTGGTCTTAATGTGACCCACGTGGTGCCGTCACCCGCTGCTACAGCAGCCGGCCATGAGTGAAGGGGAGCAGACGGACAGTGAGCTTGTATATATATGTAAATATATATATATATATATATATATATATATATATATATATATATATATATATATATATATATATATATATGTATATATATATATATATATATATATATATATATATATATATATATATATATATATATATATATATATATATATATATATATATATATATATATATATATATATATATATATATATATATATATATATGCAGTCCAAGGACCCTCATGGAAGAACCGGGCACACACACAGGATTGCTTCAGGCTGCAGTTTTATTCAGTAATGGCATGATGCATTTCGGATGATTCCTTCGTCAGATGCCTTTCCAGTGTTCGATTGCTGCTGGAATCCAATTTAAATGCCTGCTCCGCTTCGATGGGCAGAAGACTTCAGGTGTTCTTGGCGGGGATTCGGGACAAGGTAAGTACCCTCCCCCAAGGGGGAGGTCCTCTCACTCCTACCAGTCACATCTTCGTCCAAGCATATCTGTTGCCCCCCACAATCCATCATCTTGCCGCCTCCTAGCTCCTTGGAAAACCTGACATGGAGCATTCAATTGCCGGAAAGCAGCAGCGCTGCAGTATTTCAAGTTCATTAAAAATAAATCCAAGTTTGTTTGCCACTCGTACTGCAGCACAGCTTGTAAGATGGGGCGCCCAGGTACATAGTGGCAACGCACCGAAACACACAGTCCAAGGCCCCTCATGGAAGAACCGGGCACACACACAGGATTGCTTCAGGCAGCAGTTTTAATCAGTAATGGCATGATGCATTTTGGATGACTCCTTCGTCAGATGCCCTTCCAGTGTTCGATTGCTGCTGGAATCCGATTTAAATGCCTGCTCCGCTTCGATGGGCAGAAGACTTCAGGTGTTAATGGCGGGGATTCGGGACAAGGTAAGTACCCTCCCCCAAGTGGGAGGTCCTCTCACTCCTACCAGTCACATCTTTGTCCAAGCATATCTGTTGCCCCCCACAATCCATCATCTTGCCGCCTCCTAGCTCCTTGGAAGACCTGACATGGAGCATTCAATTGCCGGAAAGCGGCGGCGCGGCAGTATTTCAAGTTCATTAAAAGTAAATCCAAGTTTGTTTGCCACTCGTACTGCAGCACAGCTTGTAAGATGGGGCGCCCAGGTGCATAGTGGCAACGCACCGAAACACACAATCCAAGGCCCGCTTATGGAAGAACAGGCCACACACACAGGATTTATTCAGGCAGCAGTTTTAATCAGTAATGGCATGATGCATTTCAGATGATTCCTTCGTCAGATGACCTTCCAGTGTTCGATTGCTGCTGGAATCCGATTTAAATGCCTGCTCCGCTTCGATGGGCAGAAGACTTCAGGTGTTTGTGGCGGGGATTCGGGACAAGGTAAGTACCCTCCCCCAAGTGGGAGGTCCTCTCACTCCTACCAGTCGCATCTTCGTCTAAGCATATCTGTTGCCCACCACAATCCATCATCTTGCCGCCTCCCAGCTCCTTGGAAAACCTGACATGGAGCATTCAATTGCCGGAAAGCGGCGGCGCTGCAGTATTTCAAGTTCATTAAAAATAAATCCAAGTTTGTTTGCCACTCGTACTGCAGCACAGCTTGTAAGATGGGGCGCCCATGTGCATAGTGGCAACGCACCGAAACACACAGTCCAAGGCCCCTCATGTAAGAACCGGGCACACACACAGGATTGCTTCAGGCAGCATTTTTAATCAGTAATGGCATGATGCATTTCGGATGATTCCTTCGTCAGATGCCTTTCCAGTGTTCGATTGCTGCTGGAATCCGATTTAAATGCCTGCTCCGCTTCGATGGGCAGAAGACTTCAGGTGTTCGTGGCGGGGATTCGGGACAAGGTAAGTACCCTCCCCCAAGTGGGAGGTCCTCTCACTCCTACCAGTCACATCTTCGTCCAAGCATATATGTTGCCCCCCACAATCCATCATCTTGCCGCCTCCTAGCTCCTTGTAAAACCTGACATGGAGCATTCAATTGCCGGAAAGCGGCGGCGCTGCAGTATTTCAAGTTCATTAAAAATAAATCCAAGTTTGTTTGCCACTCGTACTGCAGCACAGCTTGTAAGATGGGGCGCCCAGGTGCATAGTGGCAACGCACCGAAACACACAGTCCAAGGCCCCTCATGGAAGAACCGGGCACACACACAGGATTGCTTCAGGCAGCAGTGTTAATCAGTAATGGCATGATGCATTTCGGATGATTCCTTCGTCAGATGCCCTTCCAGTGTTCGATTGCTGATGGAATCCGATTTAAATGCCTGCTCCGCTTCGATGGGCAGAAGACTTCAGGTGTTCGTGGTGGGGATTCGGGACAAGGTAAGTACCCTCCCCCAAGTGGGAGGTCCTCCCACTCCTACCAGTCACATCTTCATCCAAGCATATCTGTTGCCCCCCACAATCCATCATCTTGCCGCCTCCTAGCTCCTTGGAAAACCTGACATGGAGCATTCAATTGCCGGAAAGCGGAGGCGCTGCAGTATTTCAAGTTCATTAAAAATGAATCAAAGTTTGTTCGCCACTCATAATGCAGCACAGCTTGTAAGAAGGGGCGCCCAGGTGCATAGTGGCAACGCACCGAAACACACAGTCCAAGGCCCCTCATGGAAGAACCGGGCACACACACAGGATTGCTTAAGGCAGCAGTTTTAATCAGTAATGGCATGATGCATTTCGGATGATTCCTTAGTCAGATGCCCTTCCAGTGTTCGATTGCTGCTGGAATCCGATTTAAATGCCTGCTCCGCTTCGATGGGCAGAAGACTTCAGGTGTTCGTGGCGGGGATTCGGCACAAGGTAAGTACCCTCCCCCAAGTGGGAATATATATTCTGTTACAAAGTTATAATATGCATTGCAAAGCCACTCAAATATTGAATAATATCACCTCAAATAAGCAGTCAGTTCATCGTCATTCTTTGCTTGTAGATAACCTGAGCCAGTGTCTCCTCAATCACCTCACCGTCGTAAGACCGGGGAACCGCCATTACATTCAAGGTGGAGGTGCGCTTTTACGGCAGGACCGCTGTTCTGTATTCCGTTCCACACTTGTCTAAAAGGCGAAGCGCACTCGATACTGGCTCATTAGCATACCATCAGCTGAAAAACAAAGTTCTGGCAAGATCCGTAAAACGCTTTAGCCCAACACATTTCAAACTCAAATAGTTCTTGTTCACGGACAAGCGGCAGCACAAATATCCACAGCCGGTTAGCTGGTTATTTATTGGTTCAACAGCCCTCAGGTGAGTTGTAAAATACAGCAAGTTACACCATGGGACGAGTAGTCCAAAGGTATTATATGGATTGCTAAGCCACTCAAATATTGAATGATATCCCCTCAAATAAGCATTCAGTTCATTGTCATTCTTTGCTTGTAAATAACCTGAGCCAGTGTCTCCCCAATCGCCTCACTGTCGTAAGACTGGGGAAACGCCATTACATTCAAGGGGGAGGTGCGCTTCTACGGCAGGACCGCCGTTCTGTATTCTGTTCCACACTTTTCCAAAAGGCGAAGCACACTCAATACTGGCTCATTAGCATACAATCAGCTGAAAAAGTTCTGGCAAGATACGTAAAATTATTTTGGCCAACGTGTTTCAAACTCAAATAGTTCTTGTTCAAGGGCAAGCAGCATCACAAATATCCACAGCCGGTTAGCTGGTTATTTATTGCCTCAATAACCCTCAGGTGAGTTGTAAAATACAGCAAGTTGCACCATGGGACGAGGAATCCAAAGTTATAATATGCATTGCAAAGCCAATCAAATATTGAATAATCTCGCCTCAAGTAAACATTCAGTCCATTGTCATTCTTTGCTAGTAAATAACCTGAGCCAGTGTCTCCCCAATCTCCTCACCGTCGTAAGACCGGGGAACCGCCATTACATTCAAGGCGGAGGTGCGCTTCTACGGCAGGATCGCAGTTCTGTATTCCGTTCCACACTTGTCCAAAAGGCGAAGGGCACTCGATACTGGCTCATTAGCATACAATCAGCTGACACACAAAGTTCTGGCAAGATCCGTGAAATGTTTTAGCCCAACGCGTTTCAAACTGAAATAGTTCTTGTTCACAGGCAAGTGACATCAAAAATATCCACAGCCCGTTAGCTGGTTATTTATTGGCTCAATAATCCTCAGATGGGTTGTAAAATACAGCAAGTTGCACCATGGGACGAGTAGTCCAAAGTCATAATATGAATTGCAAAGCCACTCAAATATTGAATAATATCGCCTCAAATAAACATTCAGTTAATTGTCAGTCTTTGCTTGTAAATAACCTGAGCCAGTGTCTCCCCAAACGCCTCACCGTCGTAAGACCAGGGAATCGCCATTACATTCAATACAGAGGTGCACTTCTACGGCAAGACCGCCGTTCTGAATTGCTTTCAACACTTTTCCAAAAGGTGAAGCGCACTCGATACTGGCTCATTAGCAGACAATCGGCTGACAAACAAAGTTCTGGAAAGATCCGTAAAATAATTTAGCCCAACGCGTTTCAAACTCAAATAGTTCTTGTTCACGGGCAAGCGGCAGCACAAATATCCACAGCAGGTTAGCTGGTTATTTATTGGCTCAATAACCCTCAGGTGAGTTGTAAAATACAGCAAGTTGCACCATGGGACGAGTAGACTAAAGTTATATTATGCATTGCAAAGCCACTCAAATATTGAATAGTATTACCTCAAATAAGCATTCAGTTCATTGTCATTCTATGCTTGTAAATAACCTGAGCCAGTGTCTCCACAATTGCACTAGATTAGGGGGTCAGCAGAGGAGAGGGGGTGCTGAGAGATGTTCATCAGAAAGATGGAGACAAAAAATAACTATCCACCCTAAATGCACTGATTGACCAGATGGAAACCCTTGCAGTGTATTTTACTTATGGGATGATTTCCCAAGGTATCTGAGTGCCTAACATAAGCGTGTTTAGATAATAAGGCCCCAGCAAAATTCAAAGGGCTGGCGGGTTTAGAGTCTGGAACCCCGACGCTGGATTACCTCAGTGGAACAGCTACTATACTAGCGAACAGGACACCAAAAGCAGGTATGATAAGATTAGTATTAAGGGGACACTTTCCGCTGTGGGGTAGATTAGCCCTTTTAAATGTTCAAGCCTCTCCCACCATATCTTGGCTAGACCTTAATCAGTCCACACAATGCACAAGTGCCCATTTGAGACTCTCTGCTCTGCTGAAGCTATGCCCTCTATCTCTCTGGCTTGAGCCTTTCTGATCCCTTTTTGTTCCTTTCATCATTACTGCTTTCTGACACTTTTTGGTCACTTCTTTCTCTTATGTCTCTTTGTGTGCCTTTTTCCTTATATGTCCCTGCCACTGCTTGACCCCCTTCAGGAGCACTTTCCCACTACCCACTTTCCCACCTCCCAGCTGTCCAGCCCTTCCCTTCCTACTTCTTTATGGTGGCCCCAGCACTGTCAAAGGAGCATCTCTCTGACCTTGTCAGTGAACTGTTTCCCTTCCTGCACAACTCCGCCTGGTAGCTGCTGTCCCTGACCTTTGCAGCTCTGCAAGTTTGAGGCCCAGTAGGGAGCCTCCCTGATCTGCTGCTTCTCTGCTCACTGTCTCTCTGCTTTCTGCCTTTCTGATCTATTTTCCTTCCTTTCATCGTTTCTGCTTTTTGTCACTTTTCCTTCTCTTTTGTCTCTTTTAACTTTTTTCAACTTTATCCTTCCATTTCCCTGCTGCTGCTCACCCGTGGACATGCCCCCCTCCAGCACTGCTTTCCTCTTCCCCGCCTCCCAGCTGGCCAGACCTCTCCCTCACACTACTTAATGGCAGTGGCATGCCAAAGGCAAGCCCATATGTGCCCGTCCGCGCATGGACCATGCCTATTACCACAGACCCTCGTTTTTGAGCAGTACACCACAAGGACATCAGCAACTTCCATGCCCTCGACACTGGACGCCATACTACCAGCTGCAGGGCATTGCTAAATGACATCCAGGGACTTTTTTCCTGCTGAAACCACAGGTGCACCTTCACCTGCCACCACACACCAGCCCCACCCAGTGCCTGACCGACAAATACCAGACACGTCTGTCTCAGTTGCATCCTGCTCAACACATGGTGCCTACTCGCCTCCATTTACCCCAACATCACCTTCCTCATGGAAACCTAGATGAACTCCACCCCTTGCCCGGACATCTCCTTCTCAAATGGCTACAGGATCATTCACAAGGACTGCATCAACAAACCACGTGGATGCATCCCCATCGTACACAAAAGCACCCTCCTCCTCACCAACCCGTTAGAAGACCACGCAACCAACATGAAAACCTCCACTTCCAGTTCCAGACCAACCCTAACACCACCCTCTTCAGCATACTGCTCTACAGACCACCCGGACCATGTCCACCCTTCAGTGACTCCATCATCTATTTCATCAGACCCAATGCTCTCACCTCTAAAGGAAAGGAAAGGAAAAATCAGTACCTTCCTAGGATTAGGAAGTACCATAGAGCTATCTGTAAGGCACATGCTGCTTACTTCTCTCTTGAATTTAGTACCAGCACTAACCCGACTAAACTAATATTCAAGGTGCTTAAGGATCTCACAGCCAGTAGAGCCCCAATTGCTGAGATCTGCTCCTCCTCCCATTGTGAGGATCTGGCCACTTTTTTTGTTGAAAAGGTGGAGGCAAACAACTATGTCCTTGACTTATCTCCCAGAGCTTTCGATGGAGGAATTTAACAAACTTGTGGTGAAAGTTAAATCAGGTTCCCCAATGGATCCTCTACAACCTGCCCAATTCAGAGAATCTGCTCCATTCTGCCTCCCTCCCTTACGTGACCTTATTAATTTATCCTTGTCTTCAGGCTCTGTCCCTGGTAGTTGGAAACAGGCCCAGGTGACTCCCATCTTAAAAAAACCTGCCCTGGACCCACTGAAATTGGAGAACTATCGTCCCATCTCCCTTCTCCCGTGGGTAGCAAAACTGACCGAGGCCCATGTCAATACCATCTTATCTAATCATCTCCATTCTGCCAATATATTAGATCCTTTGCAGAGTAGGTTTCGCCCCGGCCACAGTACCGAGACTGCGTTACTCTCAATGGTTGAACACCTATGAACATTGGTAGATTCTGGTCATACTGCGGCACTGGTGCTTCTTGATCTCAGTGCCGCGTTCGACACGGTTTCCCACGCTATTTTATTACAGCGTTTGGGTGAGGCAGGTGTCGACAATATGGCACTCGAATGGTTTCGATCTTTTCTATCTGGTCGTACATTCAAGGTTGCCATTCCACCTTTCAAATCTAAACCTTATTCTATTGTCCAGGGGGTTCCGCAGGGTTCGGCTCTTAGCCCCACATTATTCAACCTCTATGTGCAGCCGCTGGCTGCTGTCGCCAAACGCTGGAACATGACTATGGTATCCTACGCTGACGACATGCAGCTGGCGGTTGCAATAATTGGGGCTTCCGACCTTGAGGCGGCTAAGTTCTGTGAGGGATTCATCTCAGTGGCTTGCTGGATGACAGATAACTACCTTCCATTGAACGCCAAAAAAACGAGGTGCTCATCGTCGGCAAGCAGAGTCATCTCTGGGGTGACAATTGGTCGCCATCTGGGCTCGGCCCGATCCCCATCCCTGCTACCGAGGTTAAAAATCTAGGGGTCTGGCTTGATTCCAAACGTAGTTTTGTTATTCATACTAAAAAAGTGTCCGCCACATGTTTCAGGACTCTTCGCAGCCTCAGACCCATTTTTAAACTCTTTGATGCTCCAACCAGACAGCTTATAGTACAAGCTACGATTTTGTCCAGGTTGGACTACGCGAGCTCTCTTTTGCTTGGAGCTAATCAGGCTGAACTTTCTAAACTTCAACGCGTTCCGAACGCTGCCGCCAGGGCTCTGGTAGGCTTACCAAGATTCTGTTCGGCCAAAAAAACTATTCATAAGCTCCATTGGCTCCCTGTTGCTCAGAGAATTAGGTTTAAGTCTCTCTGCCTCTCGTTTAAAATCCTGAAACACTCTTCTCCTCAGATTCTGGAGCATCTCATCTCTCCATATGCGCCCACGCGGTCTCTGAGGTCCTCAGGATTACACCTGGCTACAGTTCCGCGCTTCAAGAGGTCTAGGACTGGCGGCCGCTCCTTCAGAGTGCTTGCTGCTAGGTTATGGAACTCTCTTCCCATTCATATCTGTGTGATTGACGAACTCTTGGCCTTCAGGAAGGCTGTTAAAACTTTCCTCTTTCCTTCGGATTCCTAGTATTGTTGTGGTTATGTCCCTGGTATTGCTTTAGTCCGGTTTTCTGTCCTGTTAGCACCAGGACGCCCCTTTGCTGGGGCAATTGTGCGCTCTACAAATCCGGATAACATAACATAACATAACATAACATAAAAGACTACATTCTCTTCAGTGCCCTCAACTTTCACCTGGACAACTCCAACAACAAGAATACCTCGTCCCTGGTGGAGAACCTTTCCACCAATGGACTCAAACAACTGGTCATCTTCCCAGCCCACTGACCAGGACACATGTTCAAGCCCATCTTCTCCGCTTGCAGAAACATCACCTTCAGCCACACCTTTGAGCTTCTTAGGACTGACCGCCAATGTGTTCAATTCTCATTCACCAAGTCTACCATACAGCACCACATCCACCGCTACCCTCGCAGTAGTTGGAACAAGGTTACAGCTCACCGCCTCCCTTAGCAAAACCCCACCACCGACATCCATGGACACTAATGTCTCAGCACTCAACCTCCACCAATGTATCTCCAGCTGCACCAACACACTGGCCCCCTTTAAGAAAGCCAAAGGCAAGTGGCACTCCACGAAAGCCAGGTGGTTCTCTCCCACCCTTCATGAGTCCAGAGCCACCTGTAGATGGCAGAGAAAGAGCTGGAGGGGACCAGAGAAGCCCACTCAGCCTTCAAAACCACTGTCACCACACACCCATCACCTCATTAGAAAAATAAAGAAAGTGGTTCATGAGAAAAGACCAATGCCAACGCACTCAATAACAAGAACTTTTTGCCATGGTCAAATTATTTACCAAACCCAGTACAGAGTAAGCAGACATCCCACCCACCCAAGACCTCTACAACAGCCTCAGCACCTTCTTCTGCCACAGGATTAAGGAGATATATGAGAGCTTCAACAGTCTCATTACCCAAGACCCTCTCTTTCCACCCACAACAACTGCACTCAAAAACACAGGGCCCCAGCAGTCTGTGTCCAGCTGAACCCCCATCACCACTGATGACACACTCTAAATTATGAAGAGCATCAACTGCTGCTCACACCAGATCTTCAACAGAGCCGGCACCTGCTTCACCCCCAAACTCTGCCACACCATCAACTGCTCCATCAACTCCGCCACCTTCCCGGAAGACTGAAAACACAAATAGATCAAACCCTTGCTGAAGAAACCCTCTGCCGACAAAACGGACCTCAAGAATTTTAGACCCTTCTCTCTGCTCCTCTTCCCAGTCAAGGTCATCAGGAAGGCCAGCAATGCCCAACTTTCTGAGTTCATCGAAGCAAACCACATCCTGGACCTCTCCCATTCCGGCTTCCAAAGCAACCACAACACAGAGACCACCCTCCTCGCCGCCACAGATGACATCCGCACCCTCCTAGACCAAAGCAAAACTGCAGCCCTCATGTTCCTGAACCTCTTGGCAGGCTTCAATACCATCTCCCACTGCACCCCATACACAAGACTCCACAGCGCCGGCATCTGCAACAAAGCTTTGGAATGGATCCTCTCCTTCCTCACCAGAGGGTCAGACTACCACTGTTTCACTCTCAACCAACAGGGAGAAGCTCAGTTCTCCTCCCTGAGCCTCACTCTCTTCAACATCTACATGTCCCTGCTTGCAGCCATCATCAGGAACCATAGGCACAACATTGTCTCATATGCCGACGATGCCTAGCTAGTTCTCTCCCTCACCAACAAACCCAAAGTGACCAAAAACAAATTCCACAATGTGGTGAAGAACAGCTGCCTCAAGCTCAAGTCAGAGAAGACTGATGATGTCTTCATCCTACCCCCCCACCACACCTGGGATGACTTCTGGCAGGCCGCAGCACTGGGAAACCCCCCACAGCACCAAAGCACGCACAACACCATTTCATCATCCTTCTTCCCCATGCAATGTTTGCCCTATTAGTTCTTAAAGTGAATACCCACCAAGTCCAGAAAGACACATTCATCAGCAGCAGACTCAACTATGGCAACGCACTCTATGCCCGCATCACCCATAAACTCCTCAATAAATTGCAGAACATTCAGAACGATTCTGCCAGACTCATCCTCAACATCCCCCACTGCAGCCACATCATCAGCCATCTAAGTGGCCTCCACTGGCTCCCAGTCAACAAAAGAATAACCTTAAAGTTCCTCATACACACCTACAAAGCATTACAAGACGCAGGACCTGCATACCTTAATCCCCAACTCACATTTCACGCACCCAACAGAGACCTCCACTCTGCACAACAGTCCTTGGCCACCATTCCATGTATCAGCAGGACCATGGGCAGAGAAAGATCCTTCCCCTACCTCACAGCAAAGACCTGGAACATCCAGCCTCTTCACCTCAGACAATCACAGTCACTGCCTCAATTCAGAAAGGAACTCAAGACCTTGCTCTTTGGCTGAACCACAGTGCCTTGACGGATTAGCAGTCCCCCCCTCCCCACTCAGCACCTTGAGACCCTAATAGGTGAGTAGTCACACTTCACAAGACGCCTGATTGATTGATTGAGGCTCTGATAATATATTACCTATATCCCCTTTAGATTTCTCTACTTCTACTGCTTTTCATTGCATTGTATGTTGATTTATTTTCATATGGTTTACAGAATTTACTGATAAATATGTATTGCTCCAATATCAATTTACCTTAAAAAAATGAAAGACAAGAGGCGTTTGGCAAAACAAGAAAAGTTGTTTAAGTAAACGGAGGGGCCGGGAGATCAAGCAGCACAGTCAGGGTCTAAAGACTGTCTCATACCACATGATTTCGGTCACCATTTTATACAGTACATGAAGCATCGAAAAACAATATATGCATTCCCCTGGAGGCAGAATTTTGGGCTTAGTCACAGTCCCATAAATGGGGATTGGTTGTCAAGAAGCACAGGTAGAACGAGACCTTGCATGGACACAATGCAGGGTCAGTGATTACGTGTCCAGATGTCAGGCAGGAGCAGCATGTGCTCACTGCGTGTAGTGCTGGTGCTGTGTTCTGATTGGCTGTTTGTTCCTCCCTTAGTGTGTAATCTGACTTTATGGTGTTTTTGGGAGCGTGCACCCCTTAGGCCCCAATAAAACATGTTTGGCCGATCTCCTGAGACCACTGCAGTGCCGCTGCCTATTAGTGGGATTGATCTGGGTTTTCCTGTTCGCATGTTTGTCTACCAGTTATGTGTCCTCCCACCTGCCATCTGTCAATCAGTTGTTTTAGGTCCAGGTCACAAGGCTTGCCAGACCATATATTTCTGACTCAGGGTTGAGGGGAGTTCATATCAGGTGAATTCAACAATGGGGATTCAAGTTTGTTATTATACGTGCATATATTATGGTGTACATCAACATCGTATTTATCAATATTAACATTTGTTTTTTGCCAAACTGCTCCTTGCCAATGATAGTCATGGCCTTGTTCTGTTTGTATAATCAAAAAAATGACAAAAACAAAACAAACTCAATTTGCTATGTATGTGCAATTACAACTAAATGAAGCATGCATTTATAAATAAGAAATGTGCATTCAAAAACGTGAATACATGAAATTCAGGAGAGCAGAAAATGTAAAGCTTGTGACACTTGGCCATGTTTGTTGTCAGGTGATTAAGTATTCTAAACTAGAAAAGAAAGATGCCCACTTTAAATGTGTCATATTTGCACATTTTAGGGATTTGAGATTAAGTAAATTGTTGTGGTCCATTCAGACCATTATACAGCACACTACACACATGTGAGGGTCTCAAGGTGCTGGGAGGGGGGGTGGTGGAGGGGGGGGTGCTGGTACTGATCGAAGAGCCAGGTCTTGAGGAGTCTTCTAAAATCCAGTAGGTTTTGGGTCTGCCGTAGTTTGGTGGGGAGGGTGTTCCAGGTCTTGGCGGCGAGGTGGGAGAAGGATCTGCCACCAGAGGTCATTCTTCGGATGTGGGGTATTGTGGCGAGGGGGAGGTCGGCAGAGTGGAGCTGGTGGGTGGGGGTGTAGAAGCAGAGTCGTCTGTTGTGGTATGCCGGTCCGATATTGTGGAGAGCTTTGTGTGTGTGTGTACGAGGAGCTTGAAGGTTACCCTCTTATTGGCGGGGAGCTAGTGCAGGTCTCTCAGGTGGGGTGTGATGTGGGTTTGGCGAGGGATGTCTAGGATCAGACGTGCAGAGGCGTTCTGGATGAGTTGCAGCCGTCTCAGGAGTTTGGCAGGAGCTCCTGCGTACAGGGCATTTCCACAGTCCAGCCTGCTGGTGACTGAGTGAACGTTCTTTTTGTTTCAGTGGGAATCCACTTGAAGATCCTGTGAAGAATTCGGAGGGTTTTGAAGCAGGATGAGGAGAGGGCGTTGACCTGCTTAGTCAAGGAGAGGGTGGAGTCAAGGATGACCCCTAGGTTGCGTGCGTGGTCGGTGGGTATCAGGGCTGTTCCTAGCGCTGTTGGCCACCAGGAGTCATCCCAGGCTGAAGGGGTGGGGCCGAGGATGAGGACCTCTGTCTTGTCCGAGCTCAGTTACAGTCGGCTGTTCTTCATCCATTCGTCGACGCCCTTCATTTCTTCGTGAAGGTTGGTTTTTGCGGTGTGAGGGTCGTTGGTGAGGGAGAGCATCAGCTGGGTGTCGTTGGCGTAGGAGATAATGCTGAGGTTGTGTTGTCTGGCGATGTGGGCGAGGGGTGCCACGTAGATGTTGAACAGCGTCGGGCTGAGGGAAGAGCCCTGTGGTACGCCGCAGATGATCTCAGTGGCATTGGAGCGGAAGGGTGGGAGGCGGATATTCTGAGTTCTGCCAGAGATGAAGGAGGTGGTTCAGTCCAGGGCCTTCTCTCGGATTACTGCGTTGTGAAGGCGTGTTCGTAGAGTGTGGTGGCAGACCGTGTCGAAGGCGGCTGACACCTACAGGAGGATGAGGGCCGCTGTTTCTCCTTTGTCAAGCAGGGTCCTGATGTCATCGGTGGCGGCCATGAGGGCGGTTTCAGTGCTGTGGTTGCTGCGAAACCCGGACTGGGACGGGTCCAGGATGTTGTTTTCCTCGAGGTGGCGGGTCATTCGTTTGTTGATGATTTTCTCAGTGACCTTCGCGTAAAAGGGAGCAGGGAGATGGGTCGGAAGTTCTTGAGGACATTGAGGTCCACTTTGGGTTTCTTGAGTAGGGCGTTGATCTCTGCGTGCTTCCGGCTCTCTGAGAAGGTTGCCGTCTCGAAGGAGATGTTGATTACTATACGGAGATGGGGTGCAATGACTGTGCTGGCTCTGTTGAAGATGTGTTGAGGGCAGGGGTCTAACGGTGATCTGGAGTGAATGGTGTTCATGATCTTGCATGTGTCCTCGTCATTGATGCTGGTCCAGGAGAGCAGGTGGTTGGTGCAGGTGGTGGCCATCGGGGCAGTGGTTGTCGGGTGGTTGTGGAGTTGAAGCTGTCGTGGTTGTCGGCGATCTTGCGGTGGAATAAGGTGACCAGTGAAAAACACTGGTCTGGCGAAGGCAGGATGTCGTTGGTGTTGGAGCTGCGGTTGGAGAGTTCCTTCACAATGTTGAAGAGCTCTTTGCTGTTGTGTGCGTTGTTATCTAGGCGGTCCTTGAATGAGGCTTTTTTGACAGCTTTGATGAGTTGATGGTGTCTGCGGGTTGCGTTCTCTTGAGCTGTGTAGCTGTCCGGTGATCGTTCGTGGAGCCAGTTCTTCTCCACTATCCGGAGTGTTCTTTTGGAGGCCTGGAGGTCTTCAGTGAACCAGGTGGCTTTTTTGCAGATGTGGTTGTTGGAGGGTGTCTTGAGCGGGGCGAGGGTGTTGGCGCAGTCGTCGATCCAATGTCTGAGGTTGCGGGTGGCAGTGTCGGGGTCGGTGGGGTCAGCGGGTGGATTCTGGGCCAGAGTGGTGGCTAGCTGGTCTTCGGTGACTTTGCCCCAGTGGCGGCGTGGCATGTGTTGGGCGTGGTGGTACGTAGTGGGCTTCCTGAAGGTGAAATAGGTGCAACAGTGGTCGGTCCAATGGGGTTCGGTGGTGTGGTTGAAGGAGACGTGGGGACTTGCGGAGAAGATGGGGTAAAGCGTGTGACCGGCGGAGTGGGTGGGTGTTGTCACTAGCTGTCTGAGTCCGAGGTTGTCGAGGTTGTCGATCAGGGTGGCGGAGTTGGTATTGTTGTTGTTCTCGAGGTGGAAGTTCAGGTCCCCGAGGAGGATGTAGTCTGTGGAGGCGAGGGCGTGCAAGCTGATGAAGTCGGCAATGACATCGCTGAACAGTGTTCTGGGTCCGGGTGGTCTATAGATGAGGGTTCCTCTGAGGGTGGTGTTGGGGTCGGTGTGGATCTGGTAGTGCAGGTGTTCGGCTGTGCTGAGGGTGTCATCGGATTTGGTCGAGACTCTGAGGGTGTTTTTGTGGACGATGACAACTGCGGGTGATCTTTTAGCCTTCCGGGACGGCTATGGCAATGTCGGGGGCTGAGGTGAGGTTCTGCCAGGTCTCCGTCAGGAAGGTGACATCTGAGGAGATTGAGTCGAGGAGGTCCAATAGTTTTATGGCGTGTTTGCGGGCAGAGCGGGTGTTGAGGAGGATACATCTGAGGTGGTTGGGTTCTTTGGTTGGTGGTTTGGCGGGCCAGAAGCTGGTGAAGCTGCAGTTCTGGCAGGTGAAGGGCCCGTGGGTGCGCTTGGGGGAGGCCTGGTAGCAGGTGTGTCCTCGTCCGGGGTTGATGGCCTGGAGGGTGCTGGCGTCATAGGGGAATTGCGCATCGTGGTGTCCATGGGGGCTGGGCGTGTCCTCCATATGAGGGGATATGGGATGGAGAAGTAGTTGGGAGGCGGGAGCGGGGTGGCAAATGGGTTAGCACGGGGCGGGCCGCAGGGGACGCAGCGGCAGGGAAATCGGCTGAGGGGGTCACAGCAGGCAAAGGGACACAGGACACAAAGGAGGAGGCACAAGGGGGAAGCAAATGGACACAGAAGCAAATGGAGGGGGCAGGCATGCAATACAAAACAATAGGAGGCAATACAGCAGATCCAGGAAAAAGCAGGCTGGGTACCTATCAATTAATGGGCAGCAGTAGCAGTGGAGCACTGGTCACACAGGGGGCTGCATGGCGGTGAGGGGACCGACCTGCCTGGTGACAGGGTCGAAGGTCGCTCTCTCTATCGCCTCGCGGACTCCATATGAGGGGATGTGGGAGGGAGGAGAAGCTGGAAAGCGGGAGCGGGTGGCGATTGGGTTAGCAGGGGGCGGGGCCGCAGGGGACGCAGCGGCGGGGAAATCAGCGGCAGGGGTCACAGCAGGCAAAGGGACACGGGACACAAAGGAGGGGGCACAAGGGGGAAAAATGGACACAGAAGCAAATAAAGGGGGCAGGCAGGCAATACAAAGCAATACGAGGCAAAAAAGCAGATCTGTGTGCATGGCTCTTGAGGACAAGACTGCTCCAATATCAAATGGTAAGGTGTCTGTCTCATCTTTGAATGGTAACGTAACATTAGGGTGTCTCAAAATAGATACTGTAGTGAATGTTCACTTCTTCCTATGGAAAGCCTGTTCTTGTTATTCTTACCAATAGTGTGCCTGAGGATAGATTAAATGATTGTTCAATATTTTTCCAAGAATTATATGTAAAAACTAGCAATTAAACACTGAATAGGGGGAATGATATTGCACACTAGCTTCAACTTTGGACGTATCAATACTGATCCCATCTCCTGAGATCTCAAAGCTCAAAGAGGAAATTCTAGACATTTCAAATAGTAACTTTTTTGGTGTGGCATACAGAGCATGTTTGTAACACGAGACTGAAGCTCACAATCATGATGACACAGGATCTTGTTAAAGTTATTCGACTAGATGAGGATGTCATCGAGATATATCACAATCAATGTTATTGTTATTCAGTACAATTTTAAAAAGATTTCATAGATTTTCCACCTCCACACTTAAAAACTTTTCATAGAAAAACAGTCAATGTTATCCTACTGTGAAAAATAGCGTTATCGGTTAACAGGTAAGTACTTTGTTGTGGGAGTTGGTATTCTGGGGTTAGACTTAGTGGTCCCCCAGGGTCAAGGATGCACTCTAGTTACACCCTCAGCTGCTCTTAGGCGGCCGGGTGCAGAGTGCTGAGGCCCAATGTTATTCATTGGGGGATAGGGGCCTCCGGTAGGTGGCTGCTGACGAGCAGGCCACTGGGTTGTGGGAGCACAACTCCTGGATTTTAGCTCAGGGCAAATGGGGGTGTAGACCATCACAAAAAGGGCACCCTCAGTGGCACTGGGGCAGAAAGGTGCAGAGTGCGGTTTTGGTGTCGGTGCCCTGTAGCTTTCAGTTGGGAAGTCTCCTGTTTGCAAACACACTGCAGGCTCGGGGACGAAGGTCTTCTGGGTGCGACCACCACTTGGAGAGGTAAGTTGGGATGCTGGGGGTTTGTTAGGCACTGTCGCTAGAGCCACCCAAGGCCGTCGGGTGCAGGGGTGCCTTTCAGGGTCTGATATTCTTACCAGCTCCTGGTCGCGGTTGGGAGGGCCTTCCAGTTTGATGCTGCAGCCATCGGCTGGAAACTTGAACACTAGTGGTAGTTCAGTTTTCAGAGGGCATCTCTAAGATTCCCTTTGTGTGCATTTTTCATTAAATCCCACACTGGCATCAGTGTGGGTTTAATGTGCTGAGAAGTTTGATACCAAACTTCTCAGTGTTCAGTGTAGCCATTATGTGGCTGTTGAGTTCGTAATGACAGACTCCCAGCACTATATACTCTTAATGGCGGCACTGCACGTACAATGTCTAAGAAGGGACTTAGACACTGTAGGGGTATAGGTCTCATACACTTGTTCCCTCACCACTGGTATAGTGCACCCAGCTAGAGGGGTGACTGAGCTATGCCAGGCAGTGGGTTGTAGGAAGGGCACACGGGGATGTGTGCCATGTTGACTCTTCACTTTGTTCTGCACCAAAACACGCACCTGCAGAGGCAGTGTTTGAGTGTAATGGTACAGGTCTTCTAAGGGTGGCACAATGAGTGCTGCAGCCCTTAGAGGTCTTCCCTGGTCAAAGTGTCCTGGGTACCTGTGGTACCATTTACCAGGGGCTGACCAGTAGCCAGAGATGCCAATTGGATTTTGATTTCAATGCAATTTTAGGGAAAGAACAAAGGCCCTGATTGGCAGGAGCCCAGGGCACACTCGCTCAAAGCATTTCAGCAGTCCAGCAAAAAGTGGGGGAAACAATGCAGAAAGAGGGCACTTTCCCACAAACCCCAAATTAGCCTCTGCTCAACCATATGGTAGCTTGGCACAGAGCAGTCAAACTTAGAAACAATGTATAAAGTATTTGTGCAATACTCCAAACAGTAAAACAGAGAAAACACCACACAAAAAGTATCCCACACCAAGTTAGAAACATAGACCATAATTTAATAAATAAAGCAAGTTCAAAATAGAATTTAGTGAAAGATATATCCTAAAAGAATAAAGCACCAACTGCGACTATATGGTTGCACGTAACCAGGTCAAAATCAAAAGTTCAGGCCAACTGCGATGGAGCATGTGACACATACAGTCCTAGATTAGTCCTGCTTAAGGGTTGCCTTCTCAAGTTTTGTGTCAAGAGTCCTGTTGTATTGGAGAGGGTTGTGTGGAGAAAGATAAGCATGGTGGGCAGTTGTTTGCATGGCGTAAAGAGCAGGCCATGCATTGTGAATTGTTGAAGGGATTCTGCTCATGCACAGAACTATGCACAGGAAACCAGGACCTCAGTGAATAGTGTTATATTAATAAACTCACCTGAGTACCCAGAACCCCTATCCGACTAGCATCAGTGTCTCATTAGCCACCATGTCTAGACCCTAAAGATCCGAGACGAACATGTTTATGCCAAAGAGCATTTTGTATGGGGTCCGCCCACCCAGAGACCTTCTAGGGAGATTATTAAGGGTACGTTGAACGCAATACAGATGGGCCAGCCAGTTACGGCCAGTACGTAAAACCCTAGCTGTCAAGGATTGCTTTAAGTTACAGTTCATTTACTTCACAACTGAAATGCCCTCAGGCCTGTATGGAGACAAACATTTGACCTGCACCCCCAAGGACCTCATGGCATCCTGATACGCCTTAGAGGCGAATGCTGGACCCTGGTGCGAATGGAGGGTTTCACGTGCAAAAATTCCCACAGACACGCAAATCCATGATAACAGTTTGAGCATCAACACTACGTTGTGGCCAGAGCCACATAATGCGTGTGCACAAATCCACTGCAACTAAGATGTACTTATACGCAGTATCTGAGGAGAAAGGACCGCAGTGAGTAGATATGTACCTCTGTGTTTGTGGTGGACGTGCAGCAGTTGAAGGTTTGATCTGCTGGCAAAAAGTAGGGACATAATCGCATGTCTGTTTTTACAATTTGCGCTACCAGTAACGCTGCTGTAAGATAGAGACAGTTGCTGAAACGCCAGCATGAGCATTGGCCATGCCCTCATGAACGGCTGTTATCAGGGAGAGATTGCGGTCCGCATATGGAATCAATCTGTTACCAATGTCATTAATTCTCACATGTTGGACTTTGTCAGGACTTAAATGATAAGAGTATTTAGAAGGGAAACCTCTAGGGTAATTACCTCCCTTCTCTGTTGCAGCAAAGGCTGCCAAGATGTCATCATCAAGCTAGCTTTTGGAACGTGTAACTGCTGCTACTACATATGTTGCCACTGCTGTCTTTGCTGCTTTGTCAGCAAGACTGTTACCAACAGCGTGTACTACTACGTGCTGGTGACCAAGAGTATGAATTACATTCATGAGAGACAGACGTTCTTTCAGTTCTGCGACTCGAACCCAAAGCATTTTATTGTTTGATTGTGCTACTTTCGGAATCACGATATTCATTTTGAGGTCCAAAAGAATAAATTGTCATTGAAATACTGAACACAGCAGTAAGAGTCACTTACAATAAGTGCACACACACGAGGATCAGCAAACTCCAGTGCAAGCACCAGAGCACGTAGCTCTGACAACTGGGCGGTACAGTCCCCTAATATCTGCATGTGCACGACATCAGACTTGAATTCGCCATTCACCCTGGTACTCACCACTATTGCGCATGCCACTGAATAAGCATGCTTAAATTCTGTCACCAGTTGCGCCGAACCGTCAGTGTAAAAGATACAATGGTAATCCTCCAGCGGGCACAAGGACAAAGGAGCAGGATGAACAAATTCATACTGTAAGTACTCCTGAGGTTAAAATAAGTAATCAAAGATAAACCTGAGATCCGAAGATATGTCAAGGATGTGGCCTATTGTATCCAATGTGGATGCAAAGCTTTTGAATTTGGTACACTGGCTTTCGTCACTGCCACAAGGGCAGGATACGGTGTAACAACCAACATGTGTTTCCCCTGCAACAGCGCACTCTCTTTAAGAAGCACCATCTGCCCTGCAGCCAAAACGTTTTTGATAGAGGAAAATTGCATTTCAGCTGAAGTGTACAAGTGTGACTTGTAAGCAATAGGGACCGTGTCTCCTTCATTAAACGTCAAGTACATGAAGCCCACTGTGAATGGCACAATTCTTATCAACAGGTTTGTGTGATTGTCACGTGTCAGTAAGTATTTAGATTCAAGAAGGTCAGACTGCAAAGATTGCAGTATAGATTAATGTTCTGGCAGCCAGCATGATTTGGTAAAAGTTGATTGTATCAAGGCATATAGCGGCTTGATACGCTGGGCATAATTGGGAAAGTAAGTGCGCCTGAAATGTTTAAAAAACAGCAAAGATTGTAGTTTTTTCAGAATTGTTGGAGCGTGCAACTGTGCGTACTTCTCCAGGAAGTGAGGTGCTAAACCTTGATCTTCATTGTTGAGCTCATAGCCCAGGAACAACACTGTGTACTTTCCAATGTGTGATTTTGCAAAGTTAACTTTGTAACCGAATTCCATAAGCAAAACAATGATGCTGTCAACGCGACACAGATGGGCCATAATTCATCGTCTGTGAGATAAATATCATCAACATATGAGTACGCATTAGGGTCGATTCTCTCTAATAGAGAGACAACACATACAGCAAAGACGCCCGGGCTGTTTTTATAGCCTATGGCTAATCTTTTGAACTGCCCTTGTTTGCCACCAGAAGTGATAGCTGTCCATTGACTACTAATAGAGGACAGGTTAGGGCTCAAAAAAGCCATTGGATATGTCAAGTGTGGTCTTAAACCTTTTTCTTGTGGGACTATCAACCAGGGCAGAACAGTGGGCATTCTGTACTGCGCAGGTCCGACACTGAGAGTTCAAATGCCGGCAATCCAATACTAGGTGGTACGACCCATCAGGTTTGGATACGTTGAAAAGAGGATTATTCATGGGTGACACACATGTTTCAATTACACCTTGATATTCCAATTGATCAAGGATTTCTGCAACAGGAGCTTTCGCTTCTCACCTCATGGGATATTGGGATTGAGGCTTTGGTATAGACTGCAATGGGATCTCATGTCTGGGGAAAAGTTTGTCTCAACCAACCCCAGTACAGTACAAATCTGGTGCAGGCACCTTAGCCAACTCTTTTACATAATTCTGTACCTGCTCCTTCAGCACAGTGTGTGAGAAACTAGGAAGGATTACCTCCTCCTCTCTCGGAGCGGGCAAAATGAAAGATTGGGGCCAGTCAGCCTCTGCAAACAAAATGTCATATGTAGAGGTCAGATTTTCCTCAAAAATCCCTTTTATTTCACGTTGTATGTCACCTTCAATTAAAAGGACTATCTCATATAGTCTGTCAGGGGGAGCCACTCTAGTGTCAGCTGTTTCTACAGTGATGAAAGTGTCAGTTGCTGTCGCCTTCAGATACAGACACAGTGCTTGCCGCAGTACTGTAACCTCTGCTTTGCTGTCTAGCTGCGTTTGCGCCCATGTTACATTCTGAAGCTGTGTTCTCACTATCCGTGGTATACCGTGTGGTTGAAGTGCAACTTTCTTTTTCTGAAACTGAGGGCGTTGGCGTTGAAAGTCGTCCTGCTTGCCTTTACCTTCTGTCTGGCGGGGCTGCTCACGTCCTAGTGGGGTACCCCGGCCTCTGCCGCGTACTCCTCGACCAGTTTGTAAGACCGATGTTTCCTGTAAAGGACGATGATCAGGAACCTGAAATCTATCAGATGACTTAATACTCGCAGAGTCGCGCAAATCATATGTGAACTCAGTAGACACAGGTATTGTTGATGCAGGACGCGACCCTTGTTTCTTTTGCTGCTTCCCCTGTTTTTTATTTTTTCAATTCTGATTAGGAAAAACTGGACGGTCATCTCTATTAGACTTTGCCATCTGAGATTGCGGTTGAGCTGCAGTTTCAGCAAAAGGCTTAACACCCAAACTATTGCTGCCATTGGTCTTATAAGTCTACGCAATGATTTTCGGTAACTGCCGTGGTTTATCGACTTCAGGGACATTGCTCGAAGCATTAGACACCTGAAAGTTTACTGCATCTCCCTTGATGTTAGCAAGGATGAGATCGGAATCTATGTCAAACACTCTGACAAGTTTAATTCCCAATTCCACAGCCGCCTCTGGACCGTGTTGATCCTGAACACGCTTGATCACGGAGGGCAGGACAATCATAGACGGCGTGCTGAAGCACTTTACGTAGACTGCCACTAATACTTTAACCCAGGTCTCACAATCTGTTTCTGCAAACTAATAGTCAGAATCCTGTGTTTATCAACAGGAGTCATATTAGGAAATTCTGCTTCCAGCTGGTTAAATTTCCCGAAAAGCCAAAAAGGGTATCTTCCTTATCCTGGGGGAGCTTGCTCATTACCGAATTAACCATGACAGGACTGATTTTCATCGCAGCTGGTCCAACTGGTTGCGCGGCAGTTGCAGGTGCCCCCACCTGGATGTTTCAGGAAATGTATTGCACTAAAGCCCTATGTACTCCAACGATGGATTTATAGAGTAATCGTAACTCAACTAAAGTGACTGTTTGATAACGTGGATGAAGTGTGAACCCAGCCAAGACCCGCCAAGTGGCCCCAGGAATAGACAGGGGACCTAACCAAACCGGCGTTACCGAGTGGGGAAGGGTGCCATTAAACCAAACTTGATGCTGCCAAGCAGAAAGCGGAATCTCCTGTGTCCTATATAGTGCTTAGACCGCAGGCACCACCTTGTGAGCGCATTTATGGAAAGTACCATCATCTGCATTCGCAGCAGGAAACGTGACCTAGGAGTAGAAAAGCTCAAATGGGTATGCTGCATCTGCACTAACCACAAAGAGCACCGCCAGACCTTCAGCGGGTACCCCATACTGATTTAAGTGATTCCGTAGTGGCACGTGACTATGCTGAGCAATGTCAACATCGCCCAAAAGGACACAGTATAGAAAAAACAAGTTAAATAAATTGTAGCACAAAAGGGTGGTAATTCAAAGAATGAAACTTTTAAAAATTACAAGCTTGAATGAACCTATAATTAATCCATATGGGTCGGTTAATCTGTCACTGCTGTGAACCGGAAACAGGAGTGAGGGTACTGTGGACTGATATAAGCCCTACTCGAGAGTCTCAAACATAAGACCAAATGTTAGGCGCCATGCTGCGAGTATTCTGCTCATACACAGAACTATGCGCAGGAAACCAGGACCTCAGTGATTTGTGGTGTACCAAAACCTCACCCGAGTACCCAGAAACCCTATCCGAGTAGCATCAGTGTCTGATTAGCTCTCTGTCCTACAGCGAAGCTACCAATGATTAAACAACCCAGAACATGCGGCTTATGGTAATCTCAGGAATGGTGGGAATCAACAGAGTTGTTTTAATGCATGGGCAAAGAGGCCTCTGGCCGAGGGCCCAGCCTTTCAGGGGGCCCCATTGATCGAGCTAGCTCCATCCTACAAAGGCTTGCCCTAATGCTGTTGAATATTTCTTAAACAGATTGTTTTACGTTCTGCTTTCCTTTAATTTACTTTTAATGTGGGTGGTGTGTGTGAGTCCAGTGCGGACATTCTGCAGAGAAATGTTGTGTTTGTGTGTCATGCAACATGACATCCATAAAAAGTTTCTTTTAGATCAAAACAGGGCCTCACATATGAGAAATAGGAGGGTGTCATAGAGATTATTTGCATCAATATCGGCGGGCTACTGCTGCGTTACATCATTGAAAAAACATTTCTCTATTCCCGAAGATGACCTTGTAAACACATTTAGAATTTGGAGGAGTGTTCCTGTGCACTGTCAGGAACTTAGTAAGAGAAAGCATGAAAGAGCTCAAATTATATCATAAAATCAAAGCTATTCCCAACAGGGGCCCCCAATATAAGTTTGGTCCAGGGCCCCCAAAATCCTTAAGATGTTCCTGGGTCCAAACTGGTGTGGCATAGTGAGCAAAGAACAATGGATCAAACCCCGATTTCTTGACTGGGGGTAAGTGGTTGAAAAGTTTCATCACTCCATCGTTCATCTTGTTGTGTTTACTAGCTTATAGATGAAAGACACTCCCTGGCCAATGAGGAAACAGGTTCCCAGGGTCAACCCTATCCATTTTCACATCTTTTCTTGGGGTTTGACCATAAACAATCTGACTGTGCCTTGTTATGCCAAAATGTATCTGTCTTCCCCTGGTTAGTACTCTGGTCACAACCATAAGACGAGTTTAGGGAAATGAGGAAATGAGCATGAACCTATACCCTAAAATTTAGAAATGATTTGACTCTTTGATCTAAAGCAATAATCCTATTGCCCAACTACTTATTATCAACATAGGTACCTAGTGCACATAACCTTTAAATAGAGTTTCCCTCATAATTTGCTAACTATTGAACCCAAATGGAAATTTAGCCACAGTATACTAATTGGTAGCATGAGCTACACAGTGAACATTACCACATCCATACCCTTTTGTGGTTAACTATTAAAAGACTCCACATAGAACCATTTGGTCTATTCTAACACAATATTGAGTAATTACTCCAAATAGTCAGTCACAATGCTTGTGACCTTCTTGTTGATCATATATTATTAGGTGCAGTACGAATCAAATTATACTGCATATTATCAAGGGGGTTTATATCCGCTTTTTTGGCTTTAAAAGCCAAGAAAGCGAAGATAAAATTATCTCCCTATTACCTAGCTGTCGCTAACACCAGTTAGCGACAGCTAGTAGGAGATAGCGACCATCTTGGGCCCCGCTTTGCATGTCAGTGAAATTTATCACTAATGACATGCAAAGTGGGCGTGCCAAGATGTTAGCGACTGGAAATAGTCGCTAACATCGCTATCTCCTATTACCAACTTTTGGAGATATTCGCGCTAAGCGTGAATATCTCCAAAAGCTAAGACCTGCCCCTGAGCAGTTCTTAGCCATGTTATCCAATGGTAGGTAAATAACATGGCTAAGAGCATTAGCTCGGTAATGCATGAATTTCGCTGACTTTTCAGCGATATTCATGCATTTCGGCCGATTTTTATCGCTTAGGAGATAAACCTTGATAATAGCAAGGTTCCTAAGCGATAAAAATCGCTGCAGCTCGGTGATAAAAATATTGCCGCTAAGCCAAGCTAAGTTGTTGGTAATATGCCCCACAATTCAATTCAGGTTATATGTTAAGCCACATATGAGAAAGAGTACAGTATTTATAATTTATTCTACCAATTTTTTCTTGATAATTGATTTAATGTATATTTCATGATGTTGAGTAGAGTTTTTGTTTTAATCACACTGGTGCTTCAATTTTATGTTCTATATCTCATTTTCTGCTTATCTGTCAACGTTGTCACGTCTTTCTTCTAATATGTGCATGCTTGTTAACGGCCCACTATCTTGTTTTGTAGTTGATGCAATTATCCTCAACTGTGTTAGGCCCTGATGAAGTGAAACATTTATTGCGTTTAGTATGAAACGTGTTGGCATAGGTCCGCTTATTGTGATTCACCACTTTTGAAAATAACTTCTAGATTCGATACAACGATCAATAAATATTGCATTTCTACTTTGAATTTTGGAACCATCCAATTATTTCTAAAACTTCGAATTAGTCTACATTTGTTTCATTTGCTAGAGTTTGAGAGGCGCTAGTCATGTTAGCGGCTTATTGCCAAGTCCTTATCTGGGTCTTCGTTCATACTAGTGGGCAACATAACATAACAAAACATAACATAATATAACATGAAACCAATTAGAGAAAGAAAATACATTATTACATTTTGAAAGAATTATCCTATCCTAGCAAATATATCTCTTTGTTGTTTTCCTTGTAACATTTATGGAACACAATCAGTTTGATCAGGTAGCTCCTTGAAGTGACGGTGATCAGATTATGAAGGGGAGGTGAGGTCAAAGGGGGAGGTGAGAGCAAATAGAGCGTTTGTTAAAACAGCGCCCTTGTCAATCAAGTGTGTTATCTGGATTTCGACTGCATTGAGGAGCCCAGATTAACGAAGCGTCGGTCAGTGCACTTCCATTAGAAAATCAGCATCGCCGCACTGCATGAGTAATTAAAACTGTGTGGTGCCGTGCTAATATAGAGTTCCCTGCCAACTATACCATCATCTGCACTCATGCATAATCAGTTAGCCACAGTGCGGAGGCGCTCGCCCCAGCGGCGTTTTATAAGAGATTTGTCCTCAGCATACACTGTTCAGTTCACAATTCTATGCAATGGCAGTGTAATGTAAATCGCGTAAATTGCGTTTTTTTGGAGAAATTAGATATTAATGGGTGAAAATATGACACGCTCTTCCAGGTGCCCACTGATTGCACCTGGATGCAAACTTTGAATGGCACTTAAGAAGTGATGTCACGGCCCACTTCCAGGCCATTCGAGTCCCCCATTCATATATGTTGAGGGAGTTAATGTTTTGCGGTGGAAATCTTTTTTGGCAGGGTGTTTGCATCAATTTTCAATATGAAAATGATTTTGGAAAGCTGATCAAGGACACTATTTGTGCCACTGTGAGGCAAAGAGTACTGCTTAATGTTCTGGGAATATCTGTACAAAAGCCTAAAGTCTCAACGAACTGATTATCAGAGACACCGTGGAGGTGCTTCTTACATCATCAGATATTACTAAGCTGAATACATACCCTGCTGCGATCACTCTTGTGAGAGGGTTAACTGTACAGTGCTGCATTTTAGTCAAAGAGGAATTCTGTTTAACGCTGGTTATATTATTTTGATAACCTCTGCTATAGTGGGGATGCAATTATACTCTCAGCGTGATGTGTGTAAACATGTATTTTTAATGCACGGGACTGTGGAGCATCTTGAGAAGCTGCGCTGACTCAGCAGAACGCGCGAACATAATCAAGGGATCAGTGGTGCATGAAAACAAACGCGGACTCCTGAAATGAGAAGTCAGTATTTTGGGCGCATTTATAATTTCCCGGTAAAGTCAGCAGACATCTTCATGAGTTTACATTTTCAGATGCTATAATTACCTTCTTTCCAACGTAGAGATCGACATAGCAAAGACAATTAAACAATTTGATTGCAGGGTGCTTTTTAAAGGAAGCAATTACTAAATAAAAAATACACGTGTATGCATAATTGGAAAACATGTGGTAAGCCATTGCAGTGCCAGCAGTTTGTCACACGCTGTTCAATTTTTAGATTGCTCAGATTTAGAACAACACATTTCAGTTGTTTCAGGCAGCAGCTCTAACAGGAGATGCAATGCATTTCTAACAACCTCTCATTGTTATGACCGTTCTTTTTTCAGTTCGAATGGGGAAATGCATCAACTCTTTGTACCATGCAAACGCAGCACAAAATGTGTTTGAGTTTAATTTTGAATGCAAAGGCCGATTAGTGATGGAAAGTTTCTCTATGCACTATTTCCATGGACGTTCAATGGGTGGTACATGCAAGTTTCCATGCAACCACCAATGAATGTTGATGCAAATTCTCATCGCCTAACAATGGTAGACAGTGATTTGTGCCACAAAACATACACCTCTGCGAGGCAGTAATAAGGTTTCAGAAACATTTGCTCTTCTCAAAACTTTTCAAACTTTGCATGTGTGCTGCTTGTTTAGTGCACATACAAAGTGGGAGACTTATTAAAAGATAGTTTTGTACTTGAAATATCCCATTTCAGCACTAATCCCAAGCTTGACTGAATGCACAGCCTAGCACTATGGTGCAAGTGTATTGATTCATACTCGCCAAATGTTCGCCAGTGCTGGTAAAGAGAACAAATACCACCATATCTCTGCAGATATGACACTGTTGTCTTTCTCACTGAAGCATCACAGCACAGCAACTTTGGTTGCTGTGTTGCCCTGCATCAAATATTAGTAAATTTGCCTCAAAGATTTCCCTGCTGTGGTCCTGGTATGGCATAGGGACGTCCTCGTTGGAAGTTTCAATGGTTTGCTCCTGGTGCAGAAGCCCTCATTGTTATTTTGCAAATCCCTAAGAGGTCTTCAGTAAAAATCAACTTTTGTATGAACACAGTCGACACAAAGAGCTGTGGTAGAAATCACTCTTAGGGCCTGATTTAGATCTTGGGCGAATGGGTTACTGTATCACAACGGTGATGGATATCCGTCCGCTGAAATACAAATCCCATAGGACATAATGGGATTCATATATTTTGGCAGACCGGATATTGTCACCGTTGTGAAGGAGTAACCGATCCGCCAAAATCTGAATCAGCCAGTCAGTAGTATGGGGAACTCAATGTACCCTTGGAGGCTTGGCCAGTACAATATACAGTAAAAGGTGCTCACAAGGGATTTGATTTGAAACAAGAATTATATTGATATACCATTGTTTAGATGGCTAGTCGTTATGGAACAATCACCTAAGTGTCATTAGACAACAACAAATAATGACATTTCTTGCCATAAATAACACGGGAGGACCTAGTAGTTTGAAAAAAAATGATTTTTATGTATTGTAAGCAATATCAAAGGAGTACAAATAAATGAAAATCAACATGTAGTCATGAAAAGAAGTAAAATCAAATTAGCCTAACTGTACATGACTAAAACAAACTATTCCAAATTAACCATAGGCAACAAATCCCATAGTGAGAATATGTATTGCTATGGAATAACAAAATATCCTAGGAATAGAAGGTGGGGTTGTAGAGATAAAAAAGGATGTTTACATAAATTGTGAAAGGTTTATAAAAAATAGTCAGTTAAAAACATCAAAATTGAATCACAGGCTCAATAGCCAATGAACAGTAGAGGACTAACTGAAATAGCAAGTCCAGTGGTTATCAAATGAGATTTGTTGAAAATCACTGATATAGCAAGAACAATGCTTATCAAACAAGGAAAAGGGTAACTTAATAAAAACAAAAAAAGCCTGTAATTTCCAATCATTGTGAAATTCACATTTGAATCAGTTGACGTACCAGAGCCTTGCAAACAGAATTCTCTCATCAGGCTGCATGCTGATGTCCACATCGGTGATTCCAGCAGGAAGCTTGAAGCAGTTGATTTTCACTTAGGCAAATTTGAAAGTTAAAGGCCAATGTTAATGCCACACGGTTTCCAGTAGACTACAGACCTCAATTTCCTGAATTACCCAGGTCCAGACATTATCATTTCTGATTGACCAGGTCTGTATGCTCTCTACTGTTTATACATCTAATCCCTCCAAGCAGAGGTCATTGTCCCAAAGGTATTGTGTCCTAGGGCACATCAGCAAAACCTTCAGTGGAGCAGAAAAAATGTAATTGTTCAAGCCGGCTTGTATATGTCAGGATTTGGCCTGTAAGAAGAAAAATGTAAAAGAGAGTACTGGCCACTATTCTTACCTGAACAAAATGGATGCACTTCTGACTCATCTCTTTCATCCCAAAGTCATCTCTAGCAAGAATGCAGAAGATCCAACAATGTTTCCTGATTATGGAATTCCTGCTATTACTGTGAATATAGATCATCTGATGAATATTACCTTGCACCAGACTTGTATCTGAATGAAGATCTACTTGTCCTTGATTTTTTATCCAAATCTGAATACATGGTTGGCTCAATATTAACTGCTACAATTTTAGCAATGACTATGACAATGTGGGCTATCCAGAAAGTTCATGTTACAATAGCTAGTACGTTGTTACCATCTGTCCAGAGAAAATATTGAACCAGGGTTGCAATTTTATCTCTCCTCCAGGGAATTAGAACCGGTTAGACCTGTCAGCCTTGGGAAGGTCTTTCCCAACTTTTTTGCCTTCCTCCCGCCTTGTTGTGATTATCTCGTTTTTGCTGGCATTAGGACTTTGTGCACTTTCCTAATGCTAGCCAGTGCTAAAACGCATGTGGGCACTCCTCAAAACATGGTAGTATTGGCTTATCCCCAGTAAATTGTACATGTACCCATGGCGTGTAAATTAAATGCTACTCATGGTCCTTCAGTTACACATGTCTCAGGCCTGCCATTGCAGAGCCAGTGTTTGCAGTTTAAGCTGCCATTTCGACTTGCCAAAATAACTTTTTGCCCAGCCCAAAACATTCTTTTTAATACTTATAAGTTATCCCCAGGGTAGGTCCTGGACAGTCCAGAAGGTGGGGCACAATGTATTTAAAAATTCGAACAAGTACTGCAAAGTTTTACATGCCCTGGTGGTGAAAAACGAATACTGTCTGTGGCCTGCACAGTTAGCCTCACACAGGAAAAACTACAATTGGCCCTGTACAAAACACATGACAACTAAAAGAGTTTGAAAACAGTGGACACACACAAGAAGGGTTATTACTATATGTTCACTTTGAGGGCTCATAACTTGCAACAGCAACGCTTTTCACTTATTAACTTACATAAGTGGCAAAAATGGTGAAAAGTGGTGTAAACCTTGGGATGCGCAAAATCTGTACGCCTACCGAGGTGAGGCGTTACTTCTCCTCGTTTTATCCTGTTTCCATATGTACTGCTTTCTGCAGCACACATTGAAAGAAGAAAACACCTCGTAGGATTGTTTTTATGCGGGAAGGTTTCCCCTGCTGCACAGGAAAAATCTTGCATGCAAAGGAGGGACACTTGCACAAAGGTGCAAGGGTGTCTGTGTTGGTGCTAAACTGCTGAAATGGTACCAGCGCAGACAGAAAGGACAGTAATGCACCATATTTCTTAAATACAGTGCATTCCCGCCCTTTATATTTGGAATAGGGCAGCACAGCAAGGTAGCTTGCTGCACTGCCCTATGCCAACATGCCAACATGCCATTATTGAGGCCCTTAGTGCCTGCAGTCTGTCCCTGGGTAGCATGACTGGGTGTGGGTGAAAGTTTTGCTTTGTGTATTCCTACAAGAAAGCCACACACAATGGGATCTTAGGTGTGACTGGATGGACCATCATGGGCAGGATGGATGGGAGGAGCTGGGTACAGCTCCACTTAAATTTGAACAGGTTGTGTCTTGTCTCCACACAAAGGGCTGCATACCCTCTGTTGTTAGTCTGGAGCCAGGGTCATGGAGAAAAGGCATCTGTGCCCTTCAAAGGCATGCCTCTAGAATGTCTTTCCAGTTCAATGGCAGAGCAGTGCATAAAAGAAGGACCTCAGACGCCAACTCTGCAGTAAATGTCTAAATGTGTGTATACTCTGCGAGGGCGAAGGACCTGCTCTACTGTCCTCTTTCCTGAGGAAGAAGAATTTGACCTGTAACTCTATTTTGAATCCAGGACCTCACAGTGACTTAAAGGGCCAGTCTGTTGGCATCTTTATCCGAGCTTCGGGGACATAAAGGACTCACTAACGAGCTCATGGATATGTCTTCAGCAAGTTCTTGACCCCTAAGAAGTACCTCACAGGGACTGGGCACATGGTGCAGCTCACAAGCTCTTGAAATTATGCATTTGAGCTCTAAGCGACCATCAACAGGCCTGTTCGCCTTGGAACTGTGCCGCTCGCACAGAAATCAGTGTGAGCCACGGCCAGCCTGTGTCTTCGCACAGCAACCATCAATCGGCCTTGGAAGACTGCCAAATCAAAGCACCATCTCACCCACCCGTGACACCTGGCCTGCTCTTCGTTCCATACTGTCCATTGGAAGCGACTCTCTCCTTGCTCCTCGTGACCCTCTCCAACTCAAACAGGATACTTGGCTCAAAACTTGAGAAATTAAAAGTTCAGTGGGGCTAATCTGGGACTGTATCTGACCCATGTTTCATCAGAGTCAGCCTGACCTTTTACAGTGGTTATTGCATTATGCTGCTAAGCGCTATTTCTCACTTTATTCTTAAAAAAATCATATATCTGGTTCTACTGATTAGATTTTTGTCATTTTGGTCTTATTTTATATATTAAGTTGTGCCCTAATTCCTAACTTAGGGGTCAATTAGGATGGCGAACGGACAAAGTCCATCCGCCATCCTGTCGGGGGACGGGACCGTCCGCCACAGGGGCGCAGGTCCGGTGCCTCGAATTAGGATGCACCCGCCACAGTGGCAGGTGCATCCCGCATTTTTAACATTGCGTTGGGCAGCGCTGAAAGCATCGCCCGCCGCAATGCTAAAAATGCATGTTGTGCGTTTCAACAACATGGCGCACAGTGCCTGCCATGTTGTATTTTGAAACGCAGGGGGGTACCATAGGTACCCCCCATGTGCACCCCCCTTCACCCTGGGTGCCTGCAACGGGCCCCCAAAGCAAAGACCGTATGCCTTTTCGTGGATTACATTACAAGGTATTCATTCTACAAGTGTTTGGCTATTAGGCAGAATTATGCTCACCCGTTTAGTTATAGCACATCCTCTTGGAGATTTTCTGCATCTTTCATCATTTTCTAGAGGATAATGATTTGCACATTAAATCTAAAAAAATTCAATATTAGTCTCATACGAACCTGACAATAAAGATTAAAAATCAAAGTTACAAATAAAAAAAATTAAATAAAATTGACAAAAAACGAAAATAAAAAGAAAGTTTATAGGCATATAAAATTGCTGATACATCTGTGGTCTGTTTGATATTCTTCCTTCCTTCCCAGACCACTCCAAAGCCATCACAAGCTACTTTGTTCATAGCATCATCGTTTTCAGCTGTTTTGTTTGTAACACGTTATCTTCCCCTCTTTCTTCCTTTTGAAGAATATGAGTCTAGGAAACAGCTTATTAGTTCAATGAAGAGTGCTTCTGGATCATTCACGATCTCTAGACTCCTGTTGTATTAGACAAATTCAGCAAGTCCACCCAAGTGCCGAGATGCAAATCGTGGCTCTTTTTGACAGAAACACATATGCAATTCTGTGATGTAAGCAACCAATACCTGGCTATGAGTATCATTGGGACTTTTTACAGCTAAATAATGCATATTAGAAATTGCAACATTCCAGTTGTTAACTGTGCACTAAGTTATAGCAATATTTTCATAAATATTTTTCTTTTAACAGTGCTTTTGATTGTGGTTAAAAACTATTTTTTATTTGAAATTCTTAGGCGCAGATTTATGTTAACTGGCGCATCCCCAGGGATGCGCCAGTTAACGTGCGCCACAGTGCGCCACATCTACGCCACCCATGGTGCGCCGCATTTGTAATGCGGCGCACCATGGTGCAAAAACGGCACAGATGCGTGACGCATCTGTGCCGGAAATGTGGCGCATTGCTGGAGTTGCGTCGCAAGCGCGACGCAGCTCCAGCAAGGCTCGGGGGTGCCCCATCTACACAATGCTGCATCAAGACCTACGCCTGCTTCAAGCAGGTGCAGGGTTTTGACGCAGCATTGGCCTGAAAGTGACTGAGTGGAACGCCCCCCCCTGCGCAGAAAAAGCCTCCTTATGGCGTGGGCTTTACAACGTGACGCATCTCATAGATGCGTCACGTTGTAAATAGGGCGCATTGTTTGCAACGCAGTTGCGTCAAATAAAGTGACGCAATTGCGTCGCAAGGGCATCATAAATCTGCCCCTTAGTTTTTCTTTTCCTGATTTGAGAAACATTTGCACCTTTTTCAGCACTTACATGGAAAGTGTATGTTCCTTTTAGGAGACTGTGTCCTGTTGTTGTACACATGGGAAGCCTCGTTTGCTTGTTTTGATAATAGCCTTCCTTCTATCTATCAATAACATATAGAAATGCACGTAGGTAGGTATCAACCATGTAATTTGTACAACGCGGAATTAAATGTCTCATAAACAATTAGAGGGAATTTCAAGTTATCGATGTTGACATTTGGACATTTGGGGTGTGAAACATCCTTTTGTTTATACCTATTCATCACCCAACATAATCCCACATAAAATAATCGTTTGGAACAGGTGTGTAGTGCTTTTTGAATCTCAGAGAACCCACACATAATATGGCCTCTCTTAAAAGGTATTTGACATTCATTTTTTCTTCCCATTAAGCTCTTACTCCAACCACTCTAAAGATTTTCCTGCCTGAGATCTTGCCCCAGCTCCGCCACCTTTAACTTGGTCCGTCCCTCTCTTAGTATTGCTCTGTTGCTTTCACAAACATTAAATACAATTCCACCTTGCCACTCACCTGTACTGAGCACTTAATCATACACTTCCAAATATGCACACCGTAAGCCAAAGCGCCCACCAACATTAACCTACCAAACTGGAAATTAACAAAATAACAGAAGCTAATTGGGCCTGTGCCCTCCAAACAAACCCATACTACAACACCAGCAACTTAGACAAGAATATCACCAATTCAACCAGTGGATCAAAACCTGTGCAGATGCATTCACACCGATAAAAATTCATAAACATCGCAGAACCACCAGACATGCCACTCTGAAAATCGAAACGATACTGCAAACAGCTGGGAAGGAACTGAAAGTTCAACCATGAAGCAGAGGCCAGATCTACCTACATGGCCATACACAGGCACTGTCACAATCTCCTGAGAGACACCAAGAGAAGAACCTTTACTGAATAGATTGAGGCCAGCTCCAACAACTGCAAAGAGATCTTCTCTATCATCAAGGAGTTCACCACCCCAAAGGACACAACCAACTCAATCACTCCCCCTCAGAAACTCTCTGACAACGTCTCCGACTTCTTGCAGAGAAAATTTGAAAAGATCTCTGATAAATTTGAAAAACAGCCAAACCTCAAGGACTTCATTGACTAACCTGCCACCGCTAACCAACTGAAGAACATTCACTGAGAAAGACACCACTGCAACCCTGAAAACTGTTCACTCTGGGGCCCCAACAGATCTGTGCGCCCATCATACCTACAATATGGGAGGACCTCTAATCAAAATCTTCCTCATACACATCATCAACTCCTCCAATGAATCTGCTACCTTCCCAGAAGACTGGAAACATGCAGCAGTCATGGTCCTCCTCATGAGACCTTTGGTCAACCCCAGCAAGCAGAGCAACTTCTGCCCCATCTCCTCACTCTCATACCCGGTGATAGTGAAGACAATCGACCAACAGCTCATCATTAAGCAGTTACACTGAATGCTGAAACTTATTTTAATCACCTCGTTTTCAATGCTATCCCTTTTTGAGCTTTTAGAGATAATGGGGTATCCCAGTAACCCTCAGAACCTGGGTGTTAAAGTTAAACAAAAACAATTGGTTCTGTCGGATATGAGTCAATTTCTTTGCTATATTCGTGAATATAATAATTCTTTATATAATTCAGTCAGTCAGCATTTACGGTATGATATGTAAGGACACACACAACAATTCTCATTTTGAAAAGTTCTTATTATAGAAATCTTACATGTATCACTCAATTTGTAGAAAGTGGCTGTCAGGTACAGAAATGACATAAAATCACATACAGAGTGAAATATTTAGTGACTTATAGTAACAGGTGATGACCGTGTTATACAAGAATAAGTGAAGATGACATATTTAGAAATATGGAAAAACATACATTTTCATTAGTTCATTTTTATGAAGAATTAGTCACAACAATCATATTATTTTCTTTTTTTCTTGTGTTGTGACTTATGATGGACGAATTGACAAAAGTAACGTCGACATTTGGACTGCAGATGTTAGTGCAGAATTATTTGCATCTAGAGCGGGTCTTCATTAGGACAATAAGAAAACGACAGCCTGCAATGGTAAGGAGGGTATATTAAAAAGGGGTGTGTTTCTGAGGGATGGTATCAGAGTGGAGACAATTCTGGTTAGCCTGCTCACCTGAGAACGTGAATAGCTAGAAGTATCTTCAATATCCGTTGGAGGATTCGGGGTCAGCCAACACCCTTTTGGAGATATCCTAACACGGAAGATTCTGTGGGGATATGCCACTAGTATCAGTACTAGTACATTTATGTAAGGAATGAGCAAGGGAAGTGTCCAGAGTATGTACATACCTTGAGCAATGAATGCAGGTTTTCTTCACCAGCCCGTGGAGAAATTTGAGGTATGTGCTGCAGTAGCGATCACCTGCGGAGTTTAAAGGAAACCTCAGGTAAGTGATTGGCACCAATGAGTTACCTGATATATTTATAATGCTAAAGAATGGATCCTAATTACATTAGCACAGTGATATGTGAAATACATTAATCTAATTCTGAAGAGCAGTCAAGGTCTGTGGTAACTAGGACGTGTGTCTGCGCTTAAAAATGTTATCGAGATCTGATGTACGATTTAACATATGCGATTATATCTAAGAGATCAGCACGGTCCCTATCACACTTAAAAAAGGGCTTAGATAGTAAAGCATGACTGGCAGTTTCATGTCGAAGGAAACACGAGGCAGTGAACTAATGTCAGGGAAGCTTCTACTGAGTAGTGTTTTTAACTTGCAATAGATTGCTTGCTGAGGCTTTGGGAGTGTGTGCAATATCACCTGAGACACTTGACTTGAGGAAGGCAACTCTCTGGTCCACTGCAGTCGTACTAGATGACCGATTGAGTGGAGAGAGGCTGTCCGATTAGGACCTTGTGAGCCGTTTTGGGCACCATTTTCGAGCGATTTGAGCTCTAGCGCTTTGGCCTTCTGGGGCATAAATCTACTGTGTTTGTGGGTGCCCAAGGCAAGCCCATCTGCGCCCGTCCATGCCTGGAGGCTGCCAGCTGACAGGAGCCCGTATTCATACAGATATTTCATATGCCTCAGTTAAGTTACTCTAAAGATGCGCTAGTGGAACTAGAGAATAATGCTCCTAGCGTGGGGTGTAAAGAAAACATATTAGTAGAAAATGGTTTCTACAAGGGAGGGCAAGCAGTTCCCTTCCAGGGCCTGCAGCTTAATGCTAGATCCATCCCTACGCATGTTGCTGAAATCTGGGATCTGTTGGACAACTTGGAACCAGATATTTGTCTCTTCACCGAGACATGGCTGCATAATCAACCCATTCCTGCCATGGCAATCGCATTTCCTGCTGAATACACTGTAGTAAGATGAGGCAGAACAGGCAAGAGTGGTGGAGGTCTGGCTATAGATAAGCGTTTACCCTATCGCATTAAGATCAAGCACACAGTTTTTACCTCCAGTATGGAGTTGATGGTGTTCAGGTTGGAGCCGGTTCAGGGGATTGGGTGGATGGGAGCCGTCGTTTATCACCCTCGGAAGCAGATAAGAAAGAGTTCTCTACCTCGTTATTAGAAAGGCTTGCCCCTTACACACTGCAAGCTGATAAGATCCTACTGGTAGGGGATTTTAGTCATCGTACCCTTTCCATTGTAGAGTACTCTTGTCTAATAGCGGCTATGAAGTCGATAGGGTTTTTTTCCCAGAGTATTCAGTCCTACACATATAGCTTGACACACTCGGGACACTATCTTTACTAACATACCTGATCTAACAGTAGAACCCCCTTTGGCACTAGGCTGGACCGACCATCTGGCATTAAGATTCTCTTCGGAGTTGCCGAAGCCAGGCAGCTAGCCACAAGGCTGTCGGGACCTTCGTAGATTATGGAAAAAAGTGACACCTACTGCATTCAGCCTGACGTACACTACCCCTTCATTTATTAACTGCACAGACAGTGAGTTAGCCTTGGAAAGATTGGAGGCTTCGTCAACGAAGCCTTAGATTCCAACGTGCTGCCTAAGGTAGTTAAAATTCAGGATAGGGCAGCCTCTTGGTACTCAGAGAGTCTCAAGAGAGAAAAAGCCACATGTAGAATTAGTGAGAGAAAATGTAGGAAAACAAAACTAGATGGAGATAAATTGGCTTGTAGAATAGCACATAGGGTGTTTCTAAATAGGTACAATGCAGCCAGAAGAGCACATCTAGACACCTGAATCACAGAAGCCAAGAGCTCCTCTAAAGAGCTCTTTAAGATTCTTAAGGCGTTTACCAACCCCAGAGCTAATAATCCTTCACCCCGCCTACGCAAGGGCTATGTGAGGACCTAGCATGTTATTTTAAACAAAAGATTGATAAAATCAACAGCTCCTTTGGTTCGGAAAAGGCTGGTAAGGGGAGAGCATCCCCCTTGGAAGACCCCCTATCATCTAGTTTAGAGTCTTTCTCAGCCATTACCGATGAGCAAGTGGTGTCCTTATTAGAGCACGCGAAATCTGGTTCTCCGTTAGACCTGGCTCCCCCTTTTATTATTTCAGAACTTGCTCCGGTTTTGTCCCATGTGCTCTCTGAAGTCTGTGATATTTTGTTAGCTACGACCACGTTCCCTTGCAAGTGGAAGAATGCACAAATTAAGACACTGTTGTAAAAGGCAATAGCCGATCCATCAGATCTACAAAATAACAGACCTATCTCTCTCCTCCCATGCTACTCAGAAATTATGGAGGCATTAATTAATAAACATCTCTCCGGCTATCTAGTTCAAAACAATCTACTTGAACCTTCCCAGATGGGATTCCGGGCATGCTATAGCACTGAGTCTGCAGTGATGGAAGTAATTAACACAATAAGGATGTCACTGGATAAGGGGACTCCCTCGATGCTAGTTCTTCTCGATTTGTCGGCAGCCTTTGACACCATCTCTCATGAAATACTTTTGGACAAGCTACAAGAGGAATGGCCTTAAAATGGCTGCAAAGTTTCCTGACAAACAGAACACAATGTTTCCAGTTGGAATCTTTTGTGTCTCAGACCATGTTAGTGGACAAGGACGTCCCTCAGGGATCAACCTTGTTCAATATCTATGTGGAGCCGCTGGCCTCCATTATTAGATCCTGCGGGCTCGAGACAATCTGATTTGTGGATGACACCCAATCGATAGTCCCCATAGAGTCAGACCCCGCATTGACCAGAGCGAAGTTCAAAAACGGTATGCTAAAATAGCCACATGAATAAGAAAGAACTTCCTTCAGCTCAATTCAAATAAAACTTAGATCTTGTTGTTTGGCAAAGCTGAGGAACTGTGGACCCCTGAATGGTGGCCGGTAGAACTCGGGTAAGCCCTTACACCAAAAAGGTGGAACTTGGCCATCATAATTGATGATAAACTTTCCATGGAGGAGCAGGTGAAGACTATTTCGGGCACCTGCTTCTGAATAATGCGAATGTTGAGAAAAATCTTCCCTTGGATTCCCCTCATGGCCAGAAAATCCCTGATTCAGGCGCTTCTGGTCATCAGACTAGACTATGGAAACTCCCCAGTAGTAGGAATCAGGGAAGATCTATTATCAAGGTTGCAGGTAGTTCAAAATACAGCAGCCTGTCTTGCCCTCAATAAACCTGCTCGCACCTCATCACTACCTCTCCTGCGTCCATTGCATTGGCTTCCTATCAGGAAAAGAGCAGTCTTCAAGCTCCTGTGTACAGTGTTTAAATTTCTTCAATGTACGGGCCCTGCCTACCTCAAAAAGAAACTAGAGCTGTATATTCCTGTGCAGCAAGTTGAGATCGAGCAACCGGAAATTGCTCTGCACGCAGAGAATCAAGAAAGCTAAAATGGGCGGTCGTGCTTTTTCTCATCTAGCCCCGGTCCACTGGAACAGCCTACCAGAGGAGATCCAAGCCTGTTCTAATCTGGCACAGTTCAAGAAACTGCTTAAAACCTGGATGTTCTAAAAACTGTTTTTTTCATAGGTTGGCTGCTACTCAGATGCCAGAGATCCCCTGGAGATGATTTGTTGCGCCCTACAAATCATAATAATAATAATAATAATAATGATAATAATAATAATAACAACCACTTGAAACTCAATAATCTACTCAACAGCACCCAGTCCGGCTTTCTACGCAACCTGCACACACAGACAGCACTCATCACCACCACAGAATAGAGTCACACCCTACTGAACAGAGGAAATACGGTTGCCATCATACTGCTTAACATCTCAGCTGTGTTCAATATCATGTCATTTTCGAGCCTCATCATAAGACTACATGAAAAAGGGATTTAAGGATTGTCCCTCAAACGGATATGCACCTTCATCACAGAGAGTGAGATTCCCAACCTACACATCAGAGCCCAAGAAATTGATCTGCAGGGTTCCAAAGGGCTCATCACTCAGTTCAACACTGTTTAAAATGTATATGCCACCACTCACTGATGTCATCAGAGCTCACAGCATTTACATCATCTCCTAAGCTGATCACACCTAACTCATCCTATCAATGTCCGACAAATCCCCCACCATCAGAACCAACTTGAAAAAATGCATGATCAGCCTAGTAGAGTGGATGAAAACCAACTGCCTAAAACTCAACTCTGACAAGACAGAAGTGCTACTCTTCAGCAACAGTAACTCCCACAGGGACTCCACTAGAGACATGGTGGGGGGCCATCAGAGCTTGGCCCCACACCAACTCCTACCAGTCTTGCAAGAAACCTGGGAATCATCTTAAACAACAAACTCAACATGGCAGCACATGAAAACGCAGTCAGATCCTCCTGCTTCCATATGTTACACATGCTCAGGTGAAGCTTCAAATGGATTCCCAGGAACACCAGACACACCGTCAGTCAAGCCCTCATCACAAACAGACTAAACTACGGCAACACACTTTATGCCGGAATCTCTAATCATCTCCTCCACTTACTTCAAAGTATACAGAACACTGCAGCAAGAGTAATTCTTGACCTCCCTCAACACACCCACATCACCCCACACCCCAGAGAGCTTCTCTGGCTACCAATACACAAATGATGCCAATTGTTAGAACTGGCTATTTCTGGTTGGCTAAGGCTGATGCCAAAGCTAGACAGAAAACACCATTCTAGTCAGGGCAAGGGAGTCACACGCCAAGATAACCCCTGCTCACCCCCTTGGTAGCTTGGCACGAGCAGACAGGCCTATCCCGGCAATGTGTAAAGCATTTGCGCCAGCACACAACAGCAACAACATCCTAGGCACACCACAAAAGGAACTCCACACAAGGTTATATAAAAATAACTTCTGTATTGTAAAAACACATCAGATAGAAGTCACACATGTACATTGTGCCAACTGGCACAAGCAATATTCACAAGGGATTATTTACAGGACAGGGCCACATGGGCCACTGTCAGAATCAACACTTTTAGAAATAGCACTTCAAGAACTTAGAACAAGTATAGCACAAAATAACAGTTATAGATCACATCCAGTAACTGCTGGGAAAAGGTAAGTACCTCCTACTCAACCCTAAACACCTTAGGAGAATGTCACGCAGGGGACCAGGACCTCACTAGGACCACCTGTATTAGAAAGAACAACCACCTAAGAATAAAATACATTTAGGGGTATAAACAAGAACACATTACACATGATGCATGGAACACATTCAGAGGAGTAGTAAAGGAAAGCACATGATGCCTAAAAACATTCAGTTTCACAGTATCACACAGCGTTTATGGTTCTAGGAAAGAACACATTACCCATGATGCATAAATATACATTCAGAGGAGTAGTAAAGGGAAACACATGATGCATAAAACTACACATTCAGCGGTGTTAAGAACAAGGCGCATGATGCATCACAAACACATTCAGAGGTGCAGCGCTGGGAGACACATGACGCCTTAAACATTCAGAGGTGCAGCGCAGGGAAAGAAAGACACATGATGCATAAAAACATTCAGAGGTGCCCCAACACAACTCAATAGTGCAAAAACACACAGTAGGCAATTACCATCCTAAACATAGCAGGTACCCACATTGCGCAAAACTTACATAAGCCACCACCTGTGGCAGTCCCTAGGCCAACTGGCCTTGTTGGGGCTAAGACGCCCTGTGTCCAAATAGCAGGGCGCGCTGCCATGCAGCGCCAGTCCAAGCACAAGCCTAAACGTAGTAGGTGCCCACTACTAGCTGGGCACCTGAGGACAATCCCAAGACCTAAACGGTGCAGCTGCCCACTAATTGCTGGGCAGCTGGGAACCAAAACATCAACAGGGTCCTCACTGACCCTTAGGCGCAAACTCCGCCCACTGCTGGAGCCACACAGGCTCTTGAGACTTCATGGGGCGAGGGAGCCATCTATCTCCTTAAAGCGAATATGCTCTTGAGCCACTCAGGCTCTTTAAAACAAATATGGCCCCTCTTTAGAGCTTCATGGGCTCTACAAACTGAATGTGTCCCTGAGCCCCTCGGGGCTCGATAAACAACTTGCCCCCTCGTTGGAGCCATCAGGGCTCGGGAAGAACGGTGGGGCGGCCCACTGCCATTCTGGGCTGTCCTAAATATCAGGAGCATCCTGGCCCATCAACGTCAGCACCACTTGGCCACCCGGAGCCCCCTCCTCAGCCCTCTAACACTCACCGGGCTGTTGCAGGGGCAGGGGCTCCTCTTCCTTTGATGCGGCAGCGCTTCTCTCGGCGGTGGCAGAGGGCGGGGCTTTCTCACTCCTGAGAGCCTCACAGGGATCCGCGGCACCGCGCTCCACCGGGCACTCCTCTGGGGCAGCAGGCGGGGCTCCTCTTCATCTCGGGGCTCCCTCTCGGTCACGGGAGCCCCACAGCAGCCGACGCCTTCTTCCTCCCCGGTCTCCCTCTGGGCACGAGAGACCGTAAATACACACATAGGCTTCCCCCAGGCAGGGGGAAGCGGAAAACACGTCCTCCCGGCCCCGCCCACAACCAGGTAGCGGGCCGGACCTCTACTTCTGGTGGGCAGCCAATGGCTGCGCAGCAACTCTTCCTGGGGCCAGCCAATGGCAGCGAGGCCCTCCTGACGAGCCCACCGGCTCTGTTCACGCTGCCGAGGCCACGGCGGGGAATTTCAACACGGGGAAATGCCGGGTGGGCACCGGCTTCAAATAATTAAATAAAACGGGGTGGCACCCATAAATTAAACATAACATGAATCGGGCGCCAAGCAAAATGCGCTCTCAAGCGCTAGGAGGTGAAAATAAAGCGCTCCCAGCGCTATAGGCAACCAAAGGCGCTAGTGCCCCAAAAGTCTTCCACACAGTCCTTCAGGAAGGTGAAGCAAAGTACCCAGTAAAAGGTCTCCAGAGTCCAGGAAAACAGCAGGAATCCAGGGCAAAGCAAAGTCCCCCTATCAGCCCAGGCAAGGCAGGGAGGTCCCCCAGAAGTCCTCCAGGCATCCAGGGGCTGGGCAGGGCCCAGGGATTGCCCTGGGCCCAAGCAGCAGCACTCCCCTGGCAGGATTCAAGTCAGAAACAAGAACATTTTTAGAGTGTCACAGCACCCTTTTTATACCCAAAATCCTTTGTCTAAAGGGTGCAGGCAGTGTGAGAACCAGCTAGAACTGGTTATAGGGAATTCCTTTCACTGGCCCGGCTAGGGACATCAGACGCACCCCAGGGGGTGGAGCCAGCATTGTGGGGGGAAAACCCAGCCTAATTCAGGACCCTCAAACCAGACGGTCAATCCACAAGCAGGCCCAGGCTCACTCCTCCCCTCACATCAGCATGCTAAACACTCCTTTCACCACCGGGGCAGACCCTCCCAGACTCTTGGAGCCAGGCTCACCAGTCAGCCTCAGCCAATCACACGCCAGACACAAATTACACAAAGATGCCAACCTCTAAAAGTGGCACTTCTGCACTAGACACATTCATGCCGCATATACCATTATGCAGCATTCAATCTCACGAGTTCGCGCATACCAAACTCGACCCTGCACTCCCCACACATCAGGAACTACCATGGTCACACATATTCCCCAAGCATTCCTATGGGAGGGCAGGTCACTCACCACACATACACAGAGAGCTCACGCACTTTACACTGTACCACAGTGAAAAGGTGCTCAGAGGCCTAAAATCACCAACACCAGTTTCCAGAAACAGGCTAGGAAAAAGCAAAAAGTCTCGGGGTGAACCTGCCAAAAGGGCCGGGTCCAAAACCAATGAAAACTCAGACGTGCTTCCGGTTGACCTACTGTGGCAGACCGGCCACTTTGGATGTCCAGTCATATTATATGACTGGACATTTTTAAATATTGAATGACTGGTGGTATGGGTACAGGTCCGACCCTGCCTATCGGTTGGAACGATGATGTATGGGGTCCAATACTATACATACTATCCTCTACAGGGCACCGATGCGTGGAGCTCTGCCCTCTGCTAATAAAGTAGTCATTCAGGTGTGGAAGCAGGCGCTGCGACAGATAGGGTGGTGGGGCAGGTTGACAAACGAGATTCCACTTTGGTCCAATGGAAGTTTGCCCCAGCTGGCTGGGGGGCTTCAGTGATTGGGATAATATAGGGATCTCCATCCTTGGAGATGTGATGCGAGGTACGGTTCTTAAGTCCTTCCAACAGCTCCATTAAGATCTCCAGATGCCTAAGACCCAGTTTTATAAATATCTTTAGTTCAGACATGCCATTCTTCCAGGCGTCACTAGTTTGGAGTCTCTTCCGGACTTAGCCCAGTCGAGGCCAAATTGTTTATGTGGGACTTACTAGACTATAAACTCTCCCAGATTTACCAGTCTCTTGTATCAAATAGCCCCAATACACTGGATAGACTCAGAGAGGCATGGGAGGGAGAGGACTGGACTGAGACACTGGCTTCCCCCCGGGAGGATGCAATCGCAATGCGCCTTCGATTGATCCAATTTTATTACCTGCACTGAGAACATTATACTCGAGTCAGACTCCTTAAGGTGGGCTTGGTGGCATCTCCGCTCTGTTTGCGATGTGGCCGGGAAGATGGTACTGTCCTCCACATAGTATGGCAGTGTAGCGTGATTGTGAAGTTCTGGCGGAGATTGGTAGCTTGCCTGACAGATGTCTTGGGTTGGGAGCTCCCCTAGTCACCTAAATTAGAAATGTTGCATATAATGGAGGGTGTGGAGGGTAATATTTACAAGCAACACTTGTTGCTATTAGGATTTAATATATCCAAGCGTGACATTGCATGGAATTGGAAGGAGGGGGTGTCACCCTCTTTAATGGAAGAACGGACTGGATTTTAATATGGGTTTAGAGCTCCATGTCTTTAAGGCACAGGGATGTCCACAAAAGCATGCAAAGATATGGAAAAGGTGGGCAGAGTATAGAGGTCTCCCTCTGGAACCCTCCCCAACTTAGGATGAGGGGCTTGGAAGATCGGGGTGCTGGAACCCCAGGGTAGGAACTCAATGGTGTGAGGGATTGTTGAAGATGCTGTGGGATTGGGGAGATGGCATAAGATGTAGTGCAACGATGGTGCAATGGGGTGGCTTGTTGTATTTTTTCTATGTTCCCTTGTAAGTCATATATAGTTTGGAAAACGTTGACACACCTTCTGTACTCTAAAATGTGGCAGTTGGTGTCTGGGTTACATGGCTCTGCATAATATTTGATGATTGACGCAATAAAGATTGTTTAAAAAAACACAAACTCCTCACATATACATAGAGGGCAGTGCACAGCATATGACCTGCATGCCTCAACATCCTCCATCACTTTCACCAACCCATCAGACACCTGTGCTCTGTCTCACTTGCACACGCACCCATATCCATAAAAGCAGAACAGGAGGCCTAGCTTTCTTTCACATAACACCCAAAACATGGACTGCCCTCCCTCTACACATTAGGGCCTCCTCTGTGCTTCGTGAATTTTGCAGGAAGCGGAAGATCTGGCTCTTGTACTAACTCCCTACTGACCACTCTCTCCCTCCCACCACAGACCCACAGCTACACACCTGCTCCAGTGCCTGGAGACCCTATTGGGTGATAAGTCATACTCTCCAAATCCATAACATAACCAAGAGAGAGAGCAGAAGCAAGAGCTACTGTGTGTGACAGCCTCTGAGGGGCATTGTAGAAAGGGGCTGCAGCCTCATGGATCTGTATATAATCACAGAAGGCAGCAAGGAAGGAGGGAGATAAGAAAGAGATTGAGCAACAGTTCCATATATATTGGATACGCAGAGGCGAGCAAAGTTGTAAGAGATAGTGAACCAGTGTCCACATTTCCACCATTTCCTGGTGGTCTCTGGAGCCCCAAGCAAGGCAGAAGACTACAAGGAAAAAAGCAGCTTCCTCCCACCCCATCCCTGCACTGTGCTAAGAGCAGGCAAGCAGGTTTTAGTTTCCATTGCTGTGACGTCACAAGCAGGGCACAAGTCCTAAATACAGAAGTGGGGGGGACGCTCACAGACAGGAAGTGACGTCATGACCGGAAGTGACGTCACAAAATGCAAAAACCTAGAAGTGGGGGACGCTCAAATACGTGAAGTGACGTCACGACCGGAAGTGACGTCACGAAAAGGAAAAAACCTGTTAAAATAGGTATGTGTTCAATATTTGGTGTAGCGCTTTTATAATTTAAAATCAACAACCTAAATTCAATTGCCAGAGCGGATTGGCAAACTCCGATGGCAGTGTACGGGCAAGTGGAAAGTTTCTTGAGGACCTTGGCAAGAGAACATACACTGGGAGGGGGCACGAACAGGAAGCCCTTGGGGCACAACGGACATTGAAAATGGTGCGGTGCAGTGCACTGAGGATTTGGGATGGAGCAAAATGTGCCGTGAGTGTTGGACAAGGCAATCATACACAGGAACTGGGCAGACAGTGTATGTGTAGGGAACTTGGGGCGAGTTATTTGCAGTCCGAGAAACTTCCGATTTCGAAATGGTGGACGGCGTTTTGATTGTGCAGGGTGGACGGCGTCCACCCTGGAAAACCCTCGAAAATAAGTGGGGGGATGCCGTCCACCCGCGTGGTACCCCGACTCGTGCCCTGGTCACAAGATTAAAATGTCCCGCTGCTATTAAAACCATAAATAACCATTGTAGTAAATGTTGTTCGAGTCCCAAATCTACAGCACTAGCATGCCAGGAATCTTCCTTCTGAGCTCGACAATTAGTACCTCGGAGAACTATAAAGTCATGCCTAGCCAGTAAGCTCCACATTTCTAAAAACCACATTGAGATTACAAGGTATATAGGGGCATATATACAAGTCCTTATCGCCACCACAATGTCACCTATAGTGACGTTGTGGTGGCGATAGGAGCTGGGAATTTTGTACAAGGCAGTTTAAGCCACGTTAAGTGGCTTATCGCTGCCTTGTACATAAGGCCCCCTTTAGCGCTATGGTTAGCGTGAAAGGGGTGGGTAGTGAGTGTTGCGGTGGGCGTTCCACCGCAACACCCATTCATTTTGACACTGCCCCCTATGCAAAAGGGTGGCGTTCATAAGAGGCCGCGCCAAAATTACGACCAGGTAAAAACTGGTGTTAAGATGGCGAAACAAGGATAAATGCATTATTTCTCTTTATTTTTGCTTTTTACATGTGAGCTGTTTGAGCCGCACACATGGAAAAAGCAAATGCCATTATTTGTTTATGTACAGGAAGGTGTCTCTTCTGGTACATTAACAACATATTTTTTTTAATCCATTTTGTCACTTTCATGTGTGCTGCATGAAGCAGCATGCATGAACGTGACAGCATGGCCTTTCGAGGATTGTTTATGTGCAGGAAGGGACACCTTTCTCCACATAAACAATCCTCCCTTGCACGCTGACACCCTTGCACTCTGATGCAAAGGGTGCGTGCGTTAGCGCCATTGCAGTGGGAAACTCAAGGCTGCACCACATTCTTGTAAATACGGTGCAGCCTTGCCTTTCAGGAGTGGAGTAGAGAGGCGTTAAGGCAGGAAGGCTAATACCTCTCTCCTCCACTTCCTAATACATATCCCCATAGTGTGTTAATTACACACGTCTATGGTTTGTCGCCGCCCCATGGTACAACATAATAACTGTATCTATGTACAATGGCTAGTCAGCCCATGTTGAGTGCTCATGGTGCAATGACTGATTACTTCCTCGGTGAGGGCAATATGCTGTTTATTGCCATCACAAGTGCTGCTACATTTCATTCCTCAGTGAAATCCCTGGGCTGAGATTCGGATTGCAGCATGAGCTCGAGAGAACAATCCCCCTTATTTCGCTTGGCTGCCTAAAAGCATCTGCATGTAATAGCTCACCCAGGAGCTCGCGCACTGGCTGTTGCTAGATATTTATTCCGCTTTCGCTGCTTCTGAATTCATCGGAATTCAAATGTAATCTACTGTGCGTCAACATTTGCCTTTAAAAGGTTCCCAGAGAAAAGCCTTTGTTAGGCACACTTCAGTTGTGTGCATACAAAATCGTCGGTTATTACAAGAAATAAGCAACGATTCTGTGGATTTTTACTTTTTTTTGGCTTAGTGGTATTTTTAAACCATTGTACAAAACGATGTCGCAACAGCAGTCGTAATCGTATTATGTCTGCATGTGTTTTTTCTGAGACATGCATATTTGAAACCGGTCGTTGACTCTGAACATGTGCGACGTTCATATGTGGGTCATTGCATTTGCACGCCTGAGGAAAGCAATTCGTACAATTATCCTGTTTGTTCAAAATAAATTAGGACGGCCAGTTGACCGTCATACTGTGCTTGCTAAAATCTCACTTCGCCCGTGATTCTCGGAGTTTCGGCATTATATCGGTGCTTGTTTTTCTAGTGCCTATAAGGCCCTTTCTCTATCTTCTATTGCTTTATGTTTATTTCATACCTCCATGTATGCGCCGTTCGGCTGTTATGCCCCATCCTCTCCATGTGTCCCATATTAAAGGCAGTCACTGTGTTGAGAACTGTTAAAAGATCACGTTGCAAAAAGGTGGGAACAGAAAAGGTAGAGTATCTTACTGAAAATGGAAGTGAATAGAAATCTGACAGAGCTATTGATGTGTTGCAGTTAGGAAGTAATTTTTTGACGAAGAAATTACATTAATGAAAGAATAACTATAATTTCAAATTAAAACGTCACATACTACATATTATACGCATTTTGATAAAGGCCGCTTTCACTATTAAGATGGACTATAAACTACAGGCTGTAGGGCATGAGTAGGTAATGCAACACTATGGGCCACATGATTATGAATTTGTCTGCAGTGCACCAGCGCAGAAGGGGTCGCTGTGCTTTTGTTTTGGTGTCATTACCTTCCTCGTCTCTCTTCCTCGCCAGAGTTCCAACTAAATGCGAAACTCAGAGGCTTATTTACAAGCTCCTTGCGCCGCTGCTGATTCACTTTTAATATGGGAAAAAGTGACGTACTGGCGGCGCAAGTGGATTCTAAATAAGCCCCTCGGTGATTTAAACACAATAATAAACCAGAAAAGTTTAAAAAGACACTTGTGTCCCAAACAATACGACCACCACAGGAAGTAAATGCGTACTGATCCATAAAGGTGCCTCGCTCACCTACAACTAAAGCAAGTTCAGTAAGAGTTGATATATTAATAATCTTTTCATATTGTTCCTAGTGTTGTTTTTCTCTGTTCTTTTCGGTCTTTAGCGGCTGTTAAGTTGGGCATTCGGCTCCCCGGACACTTCCGCTCTCACTTTAATGCAGCACATCCCCCCAATAAGCGATTGGGCGCAGCCCCAGCTGATAACATTGTGCATTTGTTATGTCTGAATGACTGCAGCTCTGCTGCAACAAAAGCCAAAGGAAGAAATTATGAGGAACAAATGATGGACGGAATGGTGAACAATGCAAACATTTACCCCAGTAACAAATATCTGGGTTTAATCCATCGTTCTTTTGCTCACCACTTCACCCCAGTTTGGACCCAGCCATTTGCAAATCAGTCTTAATGTTGTTCCTTATAGGAACAGTCCAGCCCACACTGCCAAGCCAGGTCTTCCATGGACCGGAAACAAGCATCCTGGGACCGGTTCTGGGGCATCATACCTCATCACTCATCAGCTTGAATCCAGTTTCACAGTGAGCACGGGACCCACGTCTGGGCATACCACTCCAACTTAGGGCGACAAAAGCAAAATGAACAAATGATGGACAGAATGCTAAACAATGCAAACATTCGCCCCCAGTGTTAGTGTGGTCGCTCTTTTTTTGAGTAAAATGTGGTACCACTTCTATTGCTTTAAATTTTTTGGCAGTCCAGCAAAATTCTCTACTTTTGCCCTGCAAAACAACGCTTTGATGCGGGGAGTGAATATACACCATTTTAAATGCTCCCCACTGTGGGGGAGGAGGGAATACGCTTTGAAGAAAAAGCTTGTATCTGAAGTTAGGTCAGACAAGGATGGACAAAAGCCAAATACTTCCACCAAAGAGATTTCTTCCAACAATTTGGATTTCTTACAATCAGTGATATATAGGCTGGTGGGGATTGCTTTTGATGTCCAAGAGGGACAGCCACTAGCGGTCAGTGGTGGGAGCGCTGCCGGGCGGTGACGTGGTGTGGGGGAGCGGCAGGGTGGGGGTAGTAAACCACAGAATACGGGCAAATACAGGTAAGTAAACATATAAATAAATAAAAATAATTTTGTTGCGCCCGTCGCATCGGCAAATGCGATGCAGTGCGCGCAATGAAATTTGTTGCACACCCTCCCCCACCCCATGTCACCGCCCGGCAGCACTCCCACCACCAATTGCTACTGGGGACAGCCCTACCCTAAGAATTCCTGATGTTAAGGCCTCTTTGACTGTGATTCTAACCATTCGGAGGAGGAGAAGCCATGGGGAAAATATATACAGGGCTCTAAATTGAACGAGGGTTGTCAGATCGCCCACAGAAGAAACAATTTTCCTTTCCAAAGATGGTTACAAAGAAGATGACTTCTTTGGTCAGCAGAGAAGGGTACTAGAGTCACTTCTGACTCATAAAGTCATTAGAAGACATCTATCGAGATGGTGGTCTGATGTAGAGAAGAGTGGATTTCCTCATTTCCTTTCTAGGAGACATCTGCAAGACGTCCCACATGAGTTTCCTTCTTCAGTAAAATGGACTCTCTCATGGCTAGTTTGGCTTCCTGTGGGATTATCACTTCAGAAAATATTTTACCTGTGGAGCAGGTTGACAAAAAAGTAGAAGGGGTGTCAAGTTTAACTATTTGTCATCACATTTTGCTATAATGGCTGGGGCTTAAACCACCTATACAGTTCAATATCTCCTGCAAAATAAGGGAAGAATGGTACGGCCAGGCTAGGGTCAAAGGAGCTACAAATCAGATTCTTATCGGACATCTTTGATTCATTGGCTGGGGTGGCTGCAGATTCTGGGTTCCGCTTTTTGTAGTATGTGCATTATTTGGACAACAGCATGGAAGGTAAACAATTTTCGAAAGGACCTTTTAAGCCACCTTACCTGCAATGGCACAAAGCTCATCGGCCCCTTAATAGGACGATACAGCTGAGAAATCAGTTGGAGATCGCAAGCTTCTCACTCTAGTTAAATCTCCCTCAAAGTTTATTGGTTTTGGATTTTTGAGGGACTTTGGGAGCTAGTCTTGATTTATGAGGGGTTCACAGCCACCCTTTCTTGGCTGGGCATGTGGTTGGAGTGCCCCCGTTGCAGATAAGTCTGTGCCCCAACCTGTAATCACTCCGGGTACCCCAGTAAAACCCAAAGCACAACTATCTATCCAAAGGAAGTGCTTGACAGCCCAGGAGGTAGAAGTCCGAGATGCTTGGTGAGGGATTGCTACAAGGTAGACTTTTTCTACCAACCAGAAGTCATATTTGTTCAAACCCATGCGGTCAAGATAAGAGTCAGGCTTCAAGGAAGGGGGTTCAAGATCTTCTTGCTAAGGGAGCCTTCATTCTGTTGCTAGAAATCGAGTTTGGGGGGGAGGCAAGGATGACATTCAATTATCATCTTAGTTCAGAAGTGCTTGGGAGACCTTTGGCCTATCCTGGATCTACAATCTGTGAACCCTATTCATTCCATATCAGAAATTCAAGATGGTCAGTCTCGAAAATATCCTACCTCTCATCTTTCCAGGCATATATTTGGATGCATATATAGTTATTCCTATGTACTTTTCTTCTCAGATATTTCTTAGGTTCTATACCTTAAGACACCAATTTACGTTACTTTCTCTATTCAAAATTCAAGAAATAGAAGTATTGTAAAGATTTATAACAAACATTGTGGTAACTTTCTGGGGATGTTCTTCAGAGATATTGTTCCTGTCTAATGTGAAGAGGGTAAAGTCCTAGAGTTTCTTAGAGATGCTTCTCTCCTTGGGTCAGCCACGTTTCATGAGCCGTTTCTGAAACATTTTTAAGATAAGGTGGTCCTAAGACCTGAGCCCTCCTTTCTACTGAAGTGTCTTTCCCTTTCCATATCTTCAGGTCCTGATCATTCTAGTCTGTTTTCCTGCATCTTCCTCAGAGCAAAATATGCTTTGGCATACCTTAGATGTAGTAAGGGCCTTCACCATCTATACTACTATTATAAAGGAAGAACTTTGAACCTTTGAAGGGCGGAAAACTCGGGAACCACAGCGCCAATCCAAACACCTGATACATCGTGGTAATTAGCAGGGTCTGTAGATGGACATAGGCTATATAAAATAAAAAAATATACGTTATTTAAAATATTTACCTAAAAAAAAAAAGTAGTCCCTTGGAGGTAGCACCGGCCGGCAGCGACGTGCGTGCTAACATCAGGAGCCAGGGAGTAGCGGCGGACATCAGCGCGGGGAGGAGCGGCGGACAGGTGGGGAGGAGCGGCGGACCGGCGGTGAGGAGCGGCGAGGAGCGGCGGACAGGCGGGGAGGAGCGGTGAGCAGCGGATGAGGTAGGTGAAATACAAAAGCTACAGGCGGGGAGGAGCGGTGAGCGTAGGTGAAATACAGGCGGGGAGGAGCGGTCAGTGTAGGTGAAATACAGGCGGGGAGGAGCGGTGAGCGTAGGTGAAATACAGGCAGGGAGGAGAGGTCAGCGTAGGTGAAATACAGGCAGGGAGGAGCGGTGAGCGTAGGTGAAATACAGGCAGGGAGGAGCGGTGAGCGTAGGTGAAATACAGGCGGGGAGGAGCGGTCAGCGTAGGTGAAATACAGGCGGGAAGGAGCGGTGAGCATAGGTGAAATACAGGCGGGGAGGAGCGGTCAGCATTAAATGAAGCAAAAGAGGTAGCAAACCGTGCATTACAAAAGTGAGAATCGTGAGCCAACAAAATACAAGAGCTAGCAAACGGTGCATTACATGAGGAAAAAGTGACACGTGCAGGTTACAAAAGCGTACAAACGAAACATAGAGCTATAATACTACAATATATGAAGGAAGGCTCCGGGGGACTCACGGACATTACAAAAGTGAGTGCATTACAAAAGTGAGAATCGTACAAAAGTTAGAAGCGTGAGCCAACAACATACAAGAGGTAACAAACGGTGCATTACATGAGGAAAAAGTGGCGGGGAGGAGCGGTGAGCGTAGGTGAAATACAGGCGGGGAGGAGCAGTGAGCATTAAATGAAGCAAAAGAGGTAGCAAACTGTGCATTACAAAAGTGAGTGCATTACAAAAGTGAGTGCATTACAAAAGTGAGAATCGTGAGTCAACAAAATACAACAGCTAGCAAACGGTGCATTACATGAGCAAAATGTGACGTGTGCAGGTTACAAAAGCGTACAAAGGAAACAAAGAGGTATTATACTGCAATATCTGAAGGAAGGATCCGGGGGACCCACGGACAATGTCGGGGCGGACGGGGGTCCTGAAGCATGATTGCTCCCGGACAAGGTCGGGTCGTGCTGCTAGTTTACTTATAAAGTACCACCCAAATTAGAAAGGTGACTTTTTTTATTCGCAACTTTGTTTTGGCCAGTCGGGGTCAATGCACTACTGTTTTCACATTGATCCATTGGATTAAGAAAGTGATTTCAATTGCATATCACAAGGCTGGCCTTTCTCTACCAGCATCTGGAATTTCAGGGATTTTCAGAAAGACTATGTCCTACATTTGGGGAACATTCACAGGAGCATCTTTCAGAGACATTTTCTCAAAAGGAACATACGCATACCATCACACTTTCATTGCTCATTATAAATTGAGAATTGAGTTTTTTCATCTTCTTTTGGCTCAGCTGTCCTTTCTTCAGTACATCAATAGAATAACAGTTACTTACCATTGTTCTTCATTACTCCAAGTCATTGTCTTTCTCGCCACCGTACTACATTCCCTCCCTCTCTCAGTTAGAAGGCAAAACAATTATTCTTTTCTCATGTAGCTTGGTATTTCAGGACGCACTCAAGTCAGAATCCGCTTTTGTGGAACGAATAGCATTTCCTTCCATGATGGGCATATTGATTTTGGCATGAGTGTATTTTAAAACTTGTATGGGTGAATACTGTGCTTGGGCCACGGAGATGCTCACTTACTTAGGACGGTTGCGATGAAACCATGACTCGGAGGTAAGTCACTAGTCATCAACTCAAAATGTATCCGAGCTAATGCATGCTTTTCTGGAACAAATGTTCAGAAACACAAGTAGATAGCTACTGCCATGTGTTTCGGAGCTCTGATGTCAGTTAACATGCATTATGTCCCTTCTGTGCTTGCGCACTACAGTAAACAACATAATGTCATGGGGCTTTATGTTTCAAACCCACGGGCCATATCATGAACGCATGCAACACAAGTGTGTACCAGTTTTAATGCAATTGCTCATTTTAGAGTGCATACATTAAACGTGGAAAGAATTTATTTGCATCTGAATTCCGAGCTGAAAAACAGAGTGCACCTTACCTTGTGGGCTGTAAGGCGTTATAAATACCTTTATAACATAACATATAGCACATAAGGCATACATTGGGGTGACAATAATATTTAAAATGTAGGATTTCTCCTGTCAAAAAGTGTCTTTTTTACAGGTCAAGCTGCAGTTTTAAAACTACAGGAGCCAGGTGAGAGTGGAAGGTCTGGAGTCCAGTCTGTCTTGCCAAGGTAGTGAGTGGCACAGTAGTGCTATAGTTGGGATGCAACCCTGAGTAATTACAAGTGGTTGAGATGAATTCAAACATTCTTTAGATTTCAAACCCATGGGCCATATCATAAACGCATGCAACACAAGTGTGCACCAGTTCCAATGCAATTGCTCATTTAAGAGTGCATACATTAAAAGTGGAAAGCATTTATTTGCATCTAAATTCGAAGCTGAAAAACAGAGAGCCATGATTGCCTCTCTCTGTTTACAAGTTGTGCTGACTGCGACCCATAAATGAACTGAGAGAAATTCTGGGTTAAAGGTATGCACTTTAGGACCTGCTATCACATAAAAACAGGTGCACAGATTCAACCTGCTTGTATGTACACCTAATGATAGGTAACACGAGCGTGTGCTCTGGTGCTGATCAGAGCTGTGTGCATGTGTTGCATGTGCAAGAAATTGCACCATCTAAAGGGCATACATTTGATGTGGACATTCTCTAAGTTTGTTCATAAGCTGAAGGCCCCAATGGTCGAAATAAGGTGCAGTGATGAGCTTAAACTCCCTGGGGCAGATTTACAAGCCCCTTGCTCCATCCGTACTTCACTTTTCGCATGTTAAAAACTACGCTAAAGTGGTGCAAGGCCCCATGTTTCCAAATTGCGCTGTCTGTAGCTCATGTCATGCACACATTTCTCAGTTAACCGTATGAGATTTAAACAGTACAATGCCTTTTGAACAGGTGTAGAGTTATGTTTAGCGCCAGAACACACAATTGTGATATTCATGATATATCCACGAGACACAATCTATACTACTATTATAAAGAGAGAACACACACCTTTGAGCCAGGTAAACTCGGGAACCACAGCGCCAATCCACACACCCGATACATTGTAGAAATTGTCAGGGTGTGCAGATGGACATAAGCGATACATTTTTTTTTTTAAACGTAAATTTAAAAATATAACTTTTTTAAAAAAGTAGTGCCCTGAAAGTAGCGCCGGCCGCAACGCTGTGCTGGCCGCGACGTGCGTGATGACGAGTGGCGGAGAAGTGAGGACCGCGGGAAGGAAGCGGCAGCTCAGGTAAGGTAAATGCACATTGGAGTCAGGGCGGGAGGGAGTCGGGATCGGGAGGGGGCGGGAGGGAGTTGGGGCGGGAGGGGGTCAGAGCGGGTGTGCACTGAGGGACGGGCGGGAGGAGTCGGGGCCGGAGGAAGTCGAGGAGGGAGGGGGTCGGGAGCGGGTGTGCACAGAGGGACGGGCACACAAGCATCAAATGCTTCCCCCAGCCCCTTTCTGCCCCAGGCAACGCTGGGGCGGGCTGCTACTATTATGTAAAATCTTTATTATCCACTGTCATCAGACTGACAGTTCAAGGCTAGAGGTCATAAAATTGAAACATACCCATAAGCAAACAACCTTCGACTATGCTCTGTAAGAAAACTTTGCGCCACAAACATATGCATACTTTCGTGTTATGCACTGTTTCCTGGCCAATGGTCATATGTAACATGCATTACCGAAGCACATTTTGTAGAGTCTTTTGCAGTTTTAAGCAACCTATCTGACCCATGACCCCCACCCCCCTCTCCCGCCCCCCACCCACCTCCACCTTTCGAGGTTACCTCGCCGAACCAGGTATTTGGCATCCGACGTGCAGATCCCGGAGAGCACGCTGAGCCTCCCCCTACCTAAAAACAAGCATTGGAAATGCAATAGGTCTCACATTAGAAAAGTTTGAGCTATTGGTGTTGTGGAAATGTAATTATTTTTTGAGTTATGTTTATGTTTTTCCAATAATAAAAGTATTAATTTTGTTCTTTGAAATGGCAATAGTTATAAAAGTAGCAAATGTGACACTTATAGCATTAGTAAAGGTACATATTTAGTTTTTCCCTGTCTTACATGTATTGATCTGACAATTCCCAATGGCATAGAATATTTCTAAATATTTAATACAGACATAATATTTGTTGTAATTTATAATGGTACTAGATTTAACGTTTGTAATTAATTACTTGACTATCGACGGCAGAAAGGGGCATCGAAAGATGGGAGGGGGAGTTGGCATCCTTGGTTTGCTTGCGCTGGACGGTAGGGGTCAGACATGGTGCGATTGGGGGTTGGTTCTGGGCAGTCGAGGTGCGGGGGTGGGGGGATATGCGGGCAGCTGCAGTGCTCGTGGCGGCTTGAATGGTGGTGCAGTCTGAGAAGAGAGGGCTGCTGATACAGGTTGTGAGGTGGGGGGTGGGGTGTCAGCCGCATGGGCCGCTCTGAAGCATAGTGGTGCAATATAGAACGTTACAGCCATTAAGGGGCTCCGATGGCTCTGGGGATGGTGCAGTACAAGGCAAGCAAAAGGTGGGCGAGGTAAAAGGGAGTGGGGGATTGTGGCACCAACGCAGGGTCCTCTTGCGCAGGACGTGGGGGGGTTGGCAGGCATCCAGGGGGGAGAGAAAATATATGATTAAATAAAGTTTTCCGTGTAGCAAAACAGGCGGGTTGCAGGCGGTGCTGAGATGGGGTGGGCGGAGATCGGAATTAAGTGAGGAGATGGACAGGGCAGCGGGGGCGACTCTAGGAGAGTCAAAGGGCAGCGTCTGGGGGGGCGTGTGGTGTGTCCATTGGTGGGTGGTTGGAGTTGCAGTGCAGGGTTGGGAGGGGCAGTGCTAAGGGAGCAAGTTGGAGGGAGGCAAAGGGCGCCACATGGGCACCAACACAGGGCATCCAAGGTGGAAATGCACAACTCGCTGTGAAGTGTGTCAATGCTTTCATTGTACTGAACCACTGCTCCCTTATGTGGTGGGAAGAAACATAATGAAATGTGAATGACACTTTAACATGCCATAGGATGACGAGGCTGACGAAAAGCATATATTACGCGTTGGAAAACTGTTGAAGCTTGTGAGAAATCTAAAGCCATCTGTAGACGAGACCTAAAATAGCCTTTGTGGTCAGAAATGATTTTAACAACTTTTGTTTTATATTGCACTCCCTGTCCTCTTGAAGGTCTTAGAGAAACAAGCGTGCCCATCGAATCTAAGAAATACCCCTTATGAAAACCTTCGGAATAACCTGTAATCCGAGATCATAACAGTTTTCAGTAAAGAGATGTGGGAGTACATTGTTTTTAATGCATGGCTCGGCTTTGGGCTGGCCTTAGGATCAAGTAAAAACAAGTAAAGCTGGTGGCAATGAAGCAGGGGGGGGGCAGCGGAACCCTTTGATGTAGCTCACGGCCGCCAAGGGGGAGGAGAAGGTAGGCACAGATGGCTGGCTTTCATGTGCACGCGCTTTTTAGGTCAATGCGCTTGCACATTGAGCCTTGATTTTCACGGGCACAGCATGAAATCGCCCAATGGTTAAGCTCTCGTTAAACCCCAATATCTCGCGCATTGACAGGCGAGACCTAATAACTACTGTGACCTCCGGTATCGATACACCAAAATAAAAAAGATATACCATGACAGGAAAACAAAAAAAACAGAAAAGGTTTTTCTAGCAGATGAAAGAGCTCTTAACCATTATTGCAAACCTGCATTCTCCACACATTCCCTAAGCATGATTAGCAGATTGCCACAGGGTTACCCTCCTTATGCATGATGTACTTATTGTACACATTACGTATGACCAGACAGCTCCTCTAGGTATTTTTTAGCTTGGATTTCTGAAACAAAGCTATGTGTGACCCCTTTGTATACAATTTTCAGCCTGGCTGGATTTTTCAAGTACACCTCGGCCCATTGTGTCTGAAATGGCTCAAAAAGCTGCCGGAGTCTCTACCTGCGCTCTACTGAGCGTGTGCGAAATCGGGTCTGGTAAAGAAGGTTATCCCGTCTAAGCTACGTTTATTGGTGGGTCTGGCCAAGTCAAAAAAAGTCTGGCGGAGTAGAAAACTACCAAAAAATAGAAGCATGGCGTGGGGATGCTGTTGTGCCATGTCAAGTTTACCAGGGAACAGAGGAAATCTGTAGGCTCGATGTATTTCCCTGTCCAAGTCCCATGATTCCAATTCTGGAAGTGCCCCTTTGAGCAAAGTAATCATAAATCTCCGGGGATCCTCTTTCTCTGCCCCTTCCAGAATTCCTAGGGTGCGGAGGTTGTTGTGCCTCTGCCTATTCTCCTGCTTCTCCATCTTCCACATCAAGTCTTTAACCACCCCCAAAAATCCAGAGCCAAGTAGCAATCGCAAAGGCTCTAATCACACATTTTTTCACTGATAAAGCAGTTAAAAAAGCATTCTCTCAAAGGGAAATGCTATATGAAGTGAACAAACAGGCGGGACACCAGCTGGCTGTACGCATGAGGCAACAGGCCTCATCAAACTTAATTCGCAAAATTCATGATCCTCAGGGAGGCCAATTAGCTGACTCGGAAATCATAAGAGAAGCCTCTGGCGGTTTTATCAAGATTTATACACTGAAACTGGGGGCGGTGACCAGGCAAAAATTGAGGAATACATAGATAAGTAAGGTTATGAGAAATTTGAGGATGAGGATGCAAGTATTCTAGAGCAAACACCCAATGCAGAAGAAATTTTAAGCATAATTAAGGACATGCCTAAAGGGAAAGCAATGGGGTTGGATTGCATTCCCCTCGGAGTTTTATACTTCCTTTTTAGTTCAAATTAAAAACACCCTGAAGTCCCTCATTATATATATATTTAAGGGCGACTAGCCCCCAAAATCTTGGTCCCGACAAAAATGGTAATTTTTCCCAAAAAGAATAAGCCCCCTGAGCAGCTAGGCTCATATCGTCCCATTACTCTCTTTAACTCAGACTCTAAAATGTACTCGAAAGTATTGGCCAACAGAAATGCTCCCATTATTCATAAAGTGATTGCTCAATGTCAATTGGCCTCGTTCCGGGCAGATCTACTATCAATCACATCCAGCGAGTGATCAACTTGTTCGATGGCATGGCGGTGGCGGGAGTCTCTATGGCGTTCGTTCTGCTCGATGCAGAGAAAGCCTTCGATAGGGTCTCCTGACACTTCCTGTGGGCTGCGATGTCTAGAATGGGTATAAAGGGAGGCTATATACAAGCAGTCCAAAAACTGTATGTGAATCCCAGGGCGGTAGTAATGGTAAATGGTGGTCTAACTAAGGAACTAATAATATCTCGCGGAACACGGCAGGGCTGCCCTTGCTGGCCATTGCTCTTTGCAATTTATATAGACCCTTTTATTCGTGGATTAGAAAGAAATGGAGAAATTAAACGCATATTGTCACAGGACTATCACACTAAATCTTTGGCCTATGGGGATGATATCCATGGTGATGCAAGGGTTTTGCATGGTGGCGCAGGGAAAATGACGCATCTCGACAGATGCATCACTTTCTTGTAAATCTGCCCCTGTGTGTGTTGACTTTCTCTTTGTGAAAGAGGAGCAGGCTGTAATTTATAGGGAAGTCAGACAATTGTTGAAGTGGGCTCACACATTGCCCCTTGATGCAAGCTGGATGAGTGGAATCAAAATCTTAATGACAGAACCACAGACTAATGGATGGACTCTGGGCTAAAATTCCCTATAGGTAACATTGTTATACACATAATTTTATTAAAATCATAAGGTCTTGTCTAACACAGACTTAAAAGTAAATTGGTCTGGACCTGGCTGCCAGCCTCTTGCCTTTGGGAAAGGAGGAAAGAAAGAAAGAAAGAAAGAAAGAAAGAAAGAAAGAAAGAAAGAAAGAAAGAAGGAAAGAAAGAAAGAAAGAAAGAGAAAGACACGAAAGAAAGGGACACAGAGGAAGGAAAAAAACAGGAAGGCAAGAAAGAAAGAAAGAAAGGAAGAAAGGAATGAAGAAAGGAAGGGAGGGAGAAAGAAAGAAAGAAAGAAAGAAAGAAAGAAAGAAAGAAAGAAAGAAAGAAAGAAAGAAAGAAAGAAAGAACAGAAGGGAGAAAGAAAGATAAAAACAAGGAATGACAGACATAAGGGGTTGCAAAGATTGGGCACCCTCATTAGCTTATACTCAGAGTTCATGAGAGCTGCAGGTAAGGTGTGAAAAGGCAGCAGTTAACAGCAGTGGGATACACACAGGTCACTTCAAATGAAATTTACAACAACATTAGCAGGGGACAGGAACTGAGAAAGCTGGAATTCACTCTGTACTCTTATCTAGTAGAAAACCCACTGCTATTGCATCAGGCTCTACAAGCAAAGGCAACACTAAAGTAATAATAAAGACAAAATCAATGGCACTGAGGGGAACTACCTTGTGTGTGGATGTGCTCCCTGTGTGCAAAAGTCAGTGAGAGACGCCTCTTTTTATTTTGTCAACACACTATATTTGCTATGTGAATATCACTGCAGATTACTGTCCTTCCTAAATCGTCACAGCAAAGAAGTAACAAACTGTAGTTCAATGCAATAAAGAAAGAAAAGTTGTGTTGGCTCTGCTATCTGTGTATTTAGCTGTAGTGAACAAAGAGAAGCACACACCGCTAGTACTTTGGTTGTAGCAGGGTTTCCGTTCTCCCACAGAACTGTGCACAGAGATCTAGAACCTGGGTGAGTTAGGGTGACCCAAAACTCACCTTTGTTTCAGAAATCCCCTTACCAAGCTAGCTACAGTGTCTCATCGGTAGTAATTACTTCCCAATGACTTAGACAATCCAGAACATGAACTTAGGGTACCTCAGGTATCGTGGAACACATGAACACTCTTTCGTTATATAATCATTACAAACCGAAACTGGGAGGCAAAGAACACACGTGCAAGTTTGAAATGTTTATTTTTCAATGCAAAGTTCTCAAACGCAGTATCTTGTATAATATCAACATACATATTATAAAAATCAGAGTTAGCAGCATAGTCCCTAATCCATAATAAGCAAAAGGTGATAGCATGTTATGATGCAAAAATCTATAGAATTCTGTATCACCTATATTTCGCGCACCCTATTTAGCATATTATATTATATCTAAGAAGGTCTCATTTGGGTTCTAGCTGGGCGGGCCCATACCTCTAATTCTCAGTAGGAGTAGACCACATCAACAGCTACCAGCTCTCTGCATGCGAAGCATCAAGTGTGTTGATTCATTCCCTGTAACTCTATCTTAAACCCGCGTAGAGCCCAATGTTGGCAGCAACATTATTTGTGTTATGTCTAATGTGGTGCGAGGATCAGGCCTTCAGCAACCTTGTGTTAGGTTATTCTTAGAGGGTGCAGTTCTCAGTGTGCAGACATTTGTACTAAGTGTACCAAGCACGACTGATATCAGAGCAATAACATATTATTCTCAAATAAATCACATCTTTCGTCTAGGTTGAAAGCTACCATAACAATTAAGTGTCATGTGCAAACTGAAGCCGAAAGAAAATAAGGCGTTTAAACATTTAATAAACTCATGCTAACTTAACACAATATATAGAAACATAGTAACCATATGACACCCCCCCAATGATCCGAGGACGGTTAAAAAAGGGAGAAAATATAAGCCAATACTTTATGAGAGGCAAAACATGAAAGCAGAGTTCAACAATATTGAGCCAAGCTAAATGTATGTAAATGTATATAAGTTTTTAATAACTAAAATATGTATGAATGCCTATAGTGGCCACACCAAAAAATATAAAAAATTCGAACTTAAGGCCTACTCCCAGTTCATAGGCCTAGAACATATGAAAGTCGAATGTTCGTAATAAAAAAGGCACCATTCAGAATTACTAAAAAGTCACGTGCCATAATAATGAAAGTCTTCAAAGTCACTCATGGGTTGAATGAATATACAAAATAGGTAGCTACAGCTTCCAAAATGAAATCACTGTCATCATCCGAAAACAGTTCAGCCATCCAATTAAGCAATGGGAAAGAACATACGTGCTCCTCCAGCACCGAATCCTCTAGCAACATCAGAGGACAACTCAGTGGGTTCTCGAGAACGCTATGTGCCAGAAAGTCATGCGCCGCTGCGAATATGTCCCACTGACCCATTAAACCATGCATCGCTGCCAAAGCCATAACCCTTTCGCCAGAACAAACCAACTCGTGAGCAACTAGGGGCTCATCAGCTGATCAAAATCGACGTCAGGAGAAGTCGGTAAGCAGAGACACAAATCAATGGCCCAGTCGAAATCACAGCTCAGGCAATGAAACACAGGCTGGACACATGTGAAATAGGAAAATCGAAACGATAATCCAAACACTGTGCTTAAAGTCGCAAGCGGTAAGGAGCCATAGTATTCAAGCATCCGGTTGCGAAACTGCATCAGTAGGGGCTGAGCGTTTCCTTGCGCAGGATGGGCATCCATGTTTTATAAAGCAAAATATCACCAGAACTCCTGCAGCCAAAGCCAGCAAAACAGGGAATCCGCCAAACAGGCTTGCGAATATAGAATGAAAAACCGCAGGGATAATACCAAATACTTTTTCAAACGTAGTCACGAGACCACTGCTAACCAATTTAAAAAAAATGTGCTAGGCCAGTCGTGGAGGAGGCATTGAAGATCTGATGAACCAGCTCGCAGAAATGAAACGGCAAATCAGTATTTAAAAGTGCCTGCACCTCTGTGCGTGTGTTAGCTATGTGAAGGACATAAGTTTTGCGGGCCGAACTCAGGGCCACTTCTTTTTGAGACAATAGTGCTCTTATTCGGCTCAAACCATTGAACTTCGCTCCCAAGGTTGGTATTCGGGGCCAAATAGAAACATTTGCATTCCCATGCGTGGGTGGATATAACACGTTCTTGCAACACACCACGCGTTCTGATACAGTAACCACATAGGCAATACTGACCATTAACCCACAACACATTTCGTTATTCAAAAGTAAATAACTACCGTTAGACAATAAAGTGAATGTGGGAACTATTGCAGGGACCGGTGTGCCTTTCAAAACACAGGCTAAATTAGGCATGTCCTGATTACAAGAACCATGCAACTGGATGTGTCTGCATATTAGTGAGCGGTCAGGTGACTGTGTACATTCCTCACCATTCAGATTCACTTCATTTCCCTCCTTAAGACATCTATATGTGCACGGTAAGGACCATGTCTCATGGAGGAAAGCACTTCCTAATGGTTCATTTCGCCCTATAGCAATATATCGCATACAATTAGTAAATTTATACATAGCAAAAGGCAAGGTAATAATACCATGGATAAGCCATGCAGCAGCAGTAACCTCAGCCACAGAGAAAGGCAAAGATTCTAACTTCTCAATGTGTAACATAGAAAATGATGCATCTCGCATGGAAAGCATGCGCTGCTTGTCAGTCAAATTAAACGGGGCAAATAATGATGAGACGTTCATATAACTCCAAGGCACTCGACCAGACTTCAGAGTCTGTAGTGTCCAGGCAAACTGCATAACAGAACGCAATTGATTTTGACCATGATATAATACGGACACTTCATCATGCACAATGTCAACAACAGAAGAAACAATATTGTTTAATGTGTAAATTCGGGAAGAAAGCGTGTTAATACTGTTATCGACCACTGCAAGTACCTTTTCCAAATTTGCTTGGTCAATTGCCCTTAGGCGCTTAGAAGCCTCAATTTGAGACACCTTCCAAATTTCATTGTAAACAGCATAAATCCACCGTTTAGATCTACCCTTCGCCGGGCCTTTTATGAAATCATTTAAATCCACATTTTCAGTTAATTGAGAGAGATGTAGCTTAACTGCAGCTAATGTGGAATGGTGCAACCAATTCTGACACAGTTTCCCCACAGAGTAAGTGGTGACAGTATAATCAGTTTCAAAACGGGGATCTGGTCGTACTTGTGTGAACCCTTCAGCCAACCACAGGAATCGACGTTGGCAAGAATCAGAACTCTTTTGCCACAACAGCCAACCTTTTGGATCCAAACTGGATACATTAAAGGACGAATTGTGTAACAGAGACTGTATCTCATTAATAGACAAACCTGAAAAATTACCCCATCCTGAATATTCTTCTAATTCGTGGATAATTGGTGTATTTAATTTTTTAGAAGTAGCCAATCCAAAGCATGTTGTTTGGGAAACAGTAGAATTTAGAAACAACATGTGATTCGGGATGAGACATGCACGGTGCAAAGCCTCTGTGCCTTGTACCTGCCAATCTTTGGTACCCCAAACCGATTTAAGGTCAATTATTCCTTTCCAGAACTCGTAGCCATCTAAAGCCAATCTGTCTAGAAAGGACTTCGAATACAGCAATTTTGTATCGGTAAGTCTAACTTTGGACATGAACTTTTCTGCCATTCTGAAATTAAAGGACTCAGGATTTGATTGATTGAAATCTGTAAAATATCTGTATCTTTTCAGAAATGTACTGGAGCTTCCAATTAAAGGAGCTGGGCAGTGCTCCCATTGCGTGCAATTCACAGTAACTCTCCTGGAATTTGTCTTATGGAGAAAATGATTACCATAATGTTGGAAGCAAAACAAATCACCATAATTAATAGAATCTAAATATAAGTCTTCAGCATCAAAAGCCGCATAGTATTTCAAATCAGAAAATAATGCCTCTACGGCCTGAACATCCCAATCATCAGAACGTATATCTTGTTTAATAACATCTCCCATGTTTACTCTAAGCACATTCGGAACATTAATCACTTCAGTGGGCCCATGTATTTGAAATCTAACCACATCCCACACAATCCCATCAAGGACAGGCCAAGCAGTAATGTTAACTGTATTTAAGTTTTGTTTCAGTCTGTGCGCTGAATGTGAGTAGGAAAGAGGGGCCAATGTTCCATTAAGGTACCGAATTCCTGTTCTTTCTTTAACGTAGTGACCATCGATCAGGCGGAAAAAATAAAACACAAAACCAATTGACATAAAAAGGTAAAATGAAAATAGGATCAACCAAATGTATGTCCAAGGGGGAATCAAAAAATGTTTTTTAAACAACGTGGCATATTTTGCAATGGTTGAGGGTTTCTTTGAAGGTTCCGAAACAGAGTCAAAAGAGAATCTGGACTGGTCGGCCAAACGAGTCTGCAAATCAGGCATCGATAAATCAGCAGGATAGGCGTAGTTCAATTCATCAATGTTAGTAACAGGAATAGTATTTAATAAAGGACTGGATATGGCAGGCATCTCGAGGGACACCTCCTGTTCTGCACCAGATGTAATAGCCAGCACAGAGTGCCTCACCGTGGAAGGACAGGATACAGCTGGTGTCATGCTATGAAGAATCGGCCACCCTGTGTGTCTTGACATTGTCAATAGAAATAAATCTGTTTTCCTTACGACCTGGAAGTGGTGGTAAAATGACTGTTCTTGTGCCCTTCACTCCAAGAACTCGAACCGGTGCATGATATGAGGGACCAAACTCTTTCTTGTTATCGATCTTCTCTCGAACCAGTTCTCCAACTTGGGGTAGCCAGCCAACTACCGGGATCTGCAGCGCATCATCCGATGTGGAGGGCAAATGTTCCTTTGCAAGACTGTCTCTGGTCTTTTGTAGATTCTGTAAAACATTGCAATGTTCATCTACGTCAAAGGCTGTGGCCTGGGCCTTGCAGTCTAGCCCATCGAGGTCAGTCATATACATCTTGATACCAAAGAGCATTTCGTACGGGGTCCGCCCACCCAGAGACCTTCTAGGGAGATTATTAAGCGCACGCTGCTCGCCATTGAGGTGGGACAGCCAGTTTCTGCCAGTGCCTATAACTCGAGCTGTCAAAGATTGCTTTAAGTCGCGGTTCATTCGTTCAACTACACTATTGCCCTCGGGCCTGTAGGGACTCGAAAACTTGACTTGGACCCCCAACGAAACCATAGCATCCTTATACGCCTTAGAGGCGAAAGCCGGACCCTGATCCGAATGGAAGGTACCACAGGCAAAAATTCCCACAAAGACTCGCAAATCCTTAATGACAGTACGTGAATCAGCGCTCCGATGTGGCCATACCCACACAAAGCATGTGCATGAATCTACTGCTACTAAGATGTATTTGTATGCAGTATCAGAAGAAAAAGGACCGCAGTGATCCAAATAAACGCATCCAAGTGGTTTATTAGAGATGTACAACCGTGTCTGTGGCGGACGCGCAGCAGTTGAAGGTTTAATCTGCTGGCAAATGTCACATTGAAGGACATAATCGCACGTCTGTTTGTACAGTCCCCGCCACCAGAACCTTTGTTGTAGCTGATTTACAGTGGCTGAGACGCCTGCATGCGCAGACGCCACTCCTTCATGAGCCGCTGCAATCAAAGTAGTCCTGCGATCCGAGTTGGGAACTAAACGTTCACCAACATCAGGAATTTTCACATAAGGAACCTTATCGGGACTTAAGTGGTATGTGTATTTAGAAGGGAACCCAGCAGGAAATTTACTTCCCTTCTCTGTTGCAGCAACAGCTGCCAAGATGTCATCATCTATTTTGTTTTTGGACCTCGTGACTGCTGCAACTAAGTATTTTGATACCGCTGACTTCGCTGCTTCATCAGCAAGCGAATTGCCAACAGCGTGGACCCCCACGCGCTGATGGCCGAGAGTATGAATCACAAACACGAGTGGCAACTTCTCTTTAAGTTCCGCCACTCGGACCCAGATCATTTTATGTTTTATTGTGCTACCTTTGGAATCACGAAATTCATTCTGAATCCAAAAGAACACGTTTTCATTGTAAGACTGGACACAGTAGTAAGAGTCACTTACGATCAAAGTCGTCACACTTGGATCTGCGTACTCCAATGCAAGCATCAGAGCACGAAGCTCTGCTAATTGTGCGGTGCAGTCCCCAAGCGTCTGCGTGTGCATGACACTGGATTTGAACTCGTTTTTCACCATGGCACCGACCACAATGGCGCATGCGGAAACGTAGGCATGTTTAGAGCCGTGCGCAACCTGCGCCGAACCATCAGTGTAAATGATGCAATGGAAATCCTCCAACGGCCGCATTGCTAAAGGAGCAGGATGAACAAATTCATACTGTAAATATTCCTGCGACCGTAAAGTGGCATCAAAAATAAACGTGACATCCTGGGACGTCAAGGATGCAGCCCACTGAATCCACCTAGGGTGCAAAGCTGTGGAATTAGGTACACTGGCTTTTGTAACTGCCTCTAAGGCAGGACACGGGGTAACAACCAACATGCGTTTTCCTTGTGACAGGGCACCTTCCTTAAGAATTGCCATCTGTACTGCAGTTAAAACTTTCTCCACAGTGGAAAAATGCAATTCAGCCGAAGTGTACAAGTGTGACTTGTAAGCAATAGGTACTGTATCTCCTTCATTAAAAGTCAGGTAGGTGAAACCGACTGCCCCCGGGATAATTCTTATCACCAGGTTGGTCTGGTTATCACAAGTCTGTAAGTATTCAGAAGCGAGCAAATCAGCCTGCAAAGACTGCAGAATCGCTGAATGCTCAGTCAGCCAGCATGATTTGGAAAAAGATGGTTGTATCAAAGCATATAAAGGCTTGATACGCTGGGCATATTCCGGAATGTAAGTCCTCCCGAAATTCAAGAAGCCGAGTAGAGATTGTAATTTTTTCAGCGTTGTCGGAGAGCGCAATTGTGCGCATTTCTCCAGGAAGTGAGGTGCTAACCCTTTTCCCTCATTGTTAAGCTTGTAACTGAGAAACAACACTGTGTTCTCTGCAATGTGCGACTTTGCACTTGTAACCAATGTCAGCAAAGTTACAAATTATGCTATTTACTCGACACAGATGCTCCCAAAGATCGTCGTCTGTGAGATAAATGTCATCCACATACGAACAAGCAACCCGGTCGATGCCCTCCAGAAGAGAGACAATGCGGGCGGAGAATATTCCAGGACTGTTCTTATAGCCCATTGGGAGACGGCGAAACATTTTTTGCACACCGCCGCATGTAAAACTGGCCCATTGGGAACTTAGACCATCTGATCTATGGGCATAAAAACCATTGGAAATGTCAAGCGTGGTTTTAAACCGTTTACGCTCAAGACTATTCACTAACGCAGAGCCATGAGTATTCTGTACTGCACAGTTACGGCAATGCGAGTTCAAATGCCTATAATGCAAAACCAAACGATATGAGCCGTCCGGCTTGTTTACAGTAAAAAGGGGGTTATTCATCGGTGACACACACGTTTCAATTACACCTTGATATTCCAATTGTTCAAGGATAGCCGCGACTGAAGCTTTGGCTTCACGTCGTATGGGATATTGAGGTTGAGGCTGCGGCTGAGACCGTAAAGGAATCTCGTGGCTTGGAGACAATTTATCCCAGCCACACTGATTGCGGTACACAGCTGGCGCAAGCGCCAGAGCCCACTCTTCTGCAAAATGCAGCGCTTCCACTCTCGATACAGTGTGCGCGAAACTGGGGAGGATCACCTCCTCCCCTCGCGGAGCTGCGAGAACAAAAGGTGGGGGCCAGTCAGCCTCCGAAAGCAAAATGTCATACGTAGACGAAAGATTTTCCCAAAATACCCCTTTTACAGTTCGCTGCATGTCACCTTCAATTAACAGGACAATTTCAAAAAGACGTTCAGGGGGAGCAACATGTGTATCAGCAGTTTCAATCACAACATAAGTGTCAGTCGCTGTCACCCTCAACAGTGGACGGAGGGCCTCTCTCACTATGGTATTCTCTGCCGCGCTGTCCAGCAAGGTCAGAGCCCACGTCAGATTCCGAAGCCGCGTTCTCACTATCTGGGGCATAACGATGCGATGTCAGGGCGGCGACTTTCTTCTTGGCAAACTGTGGTCTCTTGGGCGTAGCGCCTTCCTGCTGCTCTCCACCGTTACGCGGGCGGGGCTGACCACGTCCTTGCTGGCCACCCCGGCCCCTGCAGCCCCCTCCACCACCGGTTGACCGAGCCGATGAGTCCTGAAAGGAACGAGGAGAGCGTTGGTCAGAAGCCTGAAACCTCTCAGGCGATTTAATCATCGCGCGGTCGCGCAAATCATATACACGATCCGACTGCGCAGGCAACGGAAACGCAGGAGCAGAAACCTGTGTTTGTTGTTGTTGTTGCTTACCCTGATTCTGCTTTTTAAGCCAATTCTGTTTTTTGGACTTAGGTTGACCACTAGTTTCCGAAGACTGACCCTGGGGCTGCTTTTTCTCTTTATCAGGAAAAGCCTTAAGCCCCTTCGCATTGCGGCCAACCGTTTTATAAGCAGCCACAATTATCCTTGCCAACTGACGGGGTCTTTCGGCCTCGGGAATCAACGCCAAAGCGTTAGCAACCTGAAAGTTCACTGCATCTCCCTTGACATTTGCAAGGATCAGATCGCAAACTACATCAAAGGAGCCACACAGGCGCATACCCAATTCGACCGCCGACTCCGGTCCGTGTTCATCCTGAACACGTTTAAGTACCGCACCCAGATTGGTCACAGACGGGGTGCCATAGCACCTCGAATAGATCGCTGCAAAAGTCTTACCCCAAGTCTCACAGTCAACAAGTTCAGGTGCCAAATCTTTCGGTAAACTTAGTGTAAGAATCCGGTGCTTATCACCGGGATTCGTATTAGGAAACACAGCTTCTAGCTGGCCGAATTTCTCTGCAAGCCAGAACGGAAAATCATCCTTGTCCTGCGGCTTTTTGCCCATCACGGAATTCACCATGACAGGATTAATTTTCAAACCAGCCTGTTCTGCACGAAGCTGTGCACCCATAGAGGCTACGTCTTGAACGTTACGGCTAGTGTAATGAACAAGCGCTCTAATCACTGCCACTGCGACTTCATGAAGTTGCCGCAGATCAGCTATGCCACAAGTGGCTCGATTAGGGTGAGGAGTGAATCCAGCCAAAGCGGGCCAAGGCGTGCCCGGAATGGACAAAGGACCCAACCTCGGAGCGGTTAAAGCGTGTGGTAGGGCGCCACCAAACCAAACTCCATGCTGCCAAGCGTCAACAGGAACCTCCAGTGCTCTGTACGGAGCATACACAGCCGGTACAGCCATAGCAGTGTAGGAGTGGAAAACACCAGAATTAGCGTTCACCGCCCGAAATGTCACCCACGAAGAAAACAGTTCGTACAGGTAAGCATGTTCCGCACTCACCACCAGAACAACAGCCAAGCCGTCCATAGGTACATTATAAGCCCGCAAATGGTCACGCACCGCAATGCGACTATGCGGCGGGATGTCCACGGCTTGTGCCATGTCAGCACAGGAAAGTGAAAAAACAAATATTACTTTGTAGCACAACTGGGTAGTAATTCAAAGAAACCGTTTTTAGATAGAATCAAGCTTGAAAAAGACCTATTTCAAAAATAGGTAGGTTATTCCGACACTGCCGTTTTCCGGAAACAGGAATGTAGGTGTTTGAATGATATACTACTCGAGTGTCATGATATAAGGCCAACAACGTATGGTCGCCATGTAGCAGGGTTTCCGTTCTCCCACAGAACTGTGAACAGAGATCTAGAACCTGGGTGAGTTAGGGTGACCCAAAACTCACCTTTGTTTCAGAAATCCCCTTACCAAGCTAGCTACAGTGTCTCATCGGTAGTAATTACTTCCCAATGACTTAGACAATCCAGAACATGAACTTAGGGTACCTCAGGTATCATGGAACACATGAACACTCTTTCGTTATATAATCATTACAAACCGAAACTGGGAGGCAAAGAACACACGTGCAAGTTTGAAATGTTTATTTTTCAATGCAAAGTTCTCAAACGCAGTATCTTGTATAATATCAACATACATATTATAAAAATCAGAGTTAGCAGCATAGTCACTAATCCATAATAAGCAAAAGGTGATAGCATGTTATGATGCAAAAGTCTATAGAATTCTGTATCACCTATATTTCGCGCACCCTATTTAGCATATTATATTATATCTAAGAAGGTCTCATTTGGGTTCTAGCTGGGCGGGTCCATACCTCTAATTCTCAGTAGGAGTAGATCACATCAACAGCTACCAGCTCTCTGCATGCGAAGCATCAAGTGTGTTGATTCATTCCCTGTAACTCTATCTTAAACCCGCGTAGAGCCCAATGTTGGCAGCAACATTATTTGTGTTATGTCTAATGTGGTGCGAGGATCAGGCCTTCAGCAACCTTGTGTTAGGTTATTCTTAGAGGGTGCAGTTCTCAGTGTGCAGACATTTGTACTAAGTGTACCAAGCACGACTGATATCAAAGCAATAACATATTATTCTCAAATAAATCACATCTTTCGTCTAGGTAGAAAGCTACCATAACAATTAGGTGTCGTGTGAAAACTGAAGCCGAAAGAAAATATGGCGTTTAAACATTTAATAAACTCATGCTAACTTAACACAATATATAGAAACATAGTAACCATATGACATGGTGTGTTTGTCGAATATAAAGAAGATGGAAACCAAAATCTTCCCAAACCTGTCTGCAGCAAGACTGACAAAATGAAACCAGCTGCCTCTGACCAATGAAAAGCCAGAAAAAAGAGAGTGTCATTGAAGTCAACCCATGGTGAGTAATAGGCAGGGTCTAAGCACTTTTTAAGCAATTTTTTTAGTTGTTTCAATATGATCCCTAGCCTGAGATAACAGAATTTCTACTTATTAATCATTTTCAATGTTACACTATGGGCCAGACAGCCTTCCTAGAGTGAAAATAGCTTTTGAATGCTTGTCAGGTTAACTTTATATTTCTGCATGTCCTACTCTTAGATACCATGCACCTTGCCTTGTGGGCTATAAGGCCCACATGAAGCACACATAGGGGTGACATTAATATTTAAAATATAGGTATTCTCCTGTCAAAAAAGGGTAATTTTTACAGGTCAGGCTGCAGTTTTTAAACTGCAGGAGCCAGTATTAGGCCTGGAGTCCAGTCTGTCTTGCTACGGTAGTGGATGGCACAGTAGTGCTTTAGTTGGGATGCAACCCTGAGTAATTACAAGTGGTTGGGATTAATTCAAGCATTCCATCCATCACTTTTTGTATACCTTACTGTGTCACCCTAAGTGGGATGGGCATGCCCAGACGTGGGTTTCTTGCACAGTGTGTCACTGGAACCAGGCTATACTTGGCTGATGAGCCCTAACTAGCGTGAAACCGGTCCTTGATTGCTTTTGTTCTGGTTCAGGGAGGATATGGCCTTGCAGTTCAGGACTGGTCCCACTGGAGCAGGGTCACAATTGATTTGCATATTGCTTGTCCAAACTGAGGTGGCATGGTGTGCGAAATAACAATGGACTTGGATGCGGCCCGAGCACTTACCAGTGACTAACATTAATTCAAGCATTCTATCCATATTGTTTTGTGCACTTTAAAGTAGTTCATAGGTGACATCTAAATTACCATGCCTTAGGTCTATTTTGGGACATTACATACTAAGGCCTTATCGGAAAGGTAAATATGCCAATCAGGAGCAAGCAAAGGTTGACATGTTCTGGGGGTCAGAGCACATGCACTGGGGTCTGGTTAGTAGTGTCCCAGTGCAGACAATTAAAAAAACTGCAGCATCAGTCCAAAAAAGTAGGGATTGACAATGCAAAAAGAAGCACTTTTTCACATGCATCAATTGAAGAATGTACAGAAAACATACATCCAATTTACAGCATCAAGAAGCAGTTCAGTTCATCAAACCATTCAGTTGACAGAGCATGTAAATCCAAAGAATCTAATGATAATTAACATGTACAATTCCATACAAGAACTGAATTTGGAATACTAGTTGTATATCAAAGTCACTACAAACCTCATCAAATAAAGGTTTAAATCCTCGTTAAAAAGGTGCCTAAATGAGAGAAAGAGTCTCTATTAAATGCAAATATTTAATCAACATCTTCATATGTCCAGAGCTCTTCATGTGTAAATAAAAAGAGGCCCAGCTGTATATCACTGAACATTACCCTACCACACAAAAGGCTGCTCTTTATGTCATGAAGTAATCCCTTACTATTTAATGACCATGTGCCCATGAGGCATACATTTATCTCTTGTGCATGCTTTGCAGTGGGTATTGATCGGAATCTTTAAATCACTTTGTACTTTTATGTGGCGAGTACCATTGTTCCTCAAAGAAGTTCGGATCACTGTAATTAAATGCCTTTGGATCATCTCCCCCCCATTCACAACCCAAGCTGAAAGGTACTCACAACACAAAAAGGTCACTTCCTGGTTAAATATTTGCATCTCCAGTGGAAAGACTAATCGCAAGAAAAATCATTACAAATGAGTCTCTTGCTGCATCTTGTGCCTACATTTGTTTTTTCTTGAATTGGTCTTTTGCTACTCTTTGTGTATATTTTCTTTATTTGCATTAATATAAATATATATATATATATATATCAAGACCCAATATGGGGGTTGAAACGCATCATGGCAGACAGGCTGGTCAGACAATAAAGAGAATTTTATTGGCACGAATACCTGGGTCCACTTTCGTCTTCTTGCCTACTACCTGCACTTCAAAGCGGTGTTTGTGAATGGATATATATATATATATATATATATATATATATATATATATATTACCTACTGGCGTCTCGCCAGTAGGTATATATAGTTAGGATTTATTCCCTATGGGATTTTTGAAAATTCTATGTCTAATAACTTTGGCGTTTGTGGACGGAATCGGCTGAAATTTTCAGGAAAATGGCACATTTTGTTTCTGAGCAGCCCTTGAAAATTTGGGGGGGTTTTGTCGAGGGGGGGCCGAGAAAAAAGGGGGGTCCCAAAACGCGTTTTTCCCATGTTAATTTCCATAGGGCGGTTGGACTCACTTTTAGCTCGAACGGCTGAATGGATTTGCACGAAACTTGGCAAAATTGTAGGGACTGTTAGCCCGATGTGCCTTTGCTAGGTCTCAAGATATGTGCTCCAGTAGTTTTTGAGAAATTAACGTTCAAAACAAGATATATATCTGTAACAGCGCTCCGGGCTGCGGTCCGGTTCGCTTACTTTTCGCGAAACGGAACTTTGCGCGCAGAAAGCTGATTGGCTCTCTGGTGTCTGTCAACATTCTAAACAGTCCGGAGCGGCCGCCATCTTATCTCTCGGTAGGATCGAGAGAGAAGAAGAGGTGAAAAACGAAGGGGGAATTTATTGAAAGGGGGCAAGGTATACCCCTCTTGACCCCCTAGGAATGTTGTTGGGGTTATTAAAGGGTCCCGTGGGGAAAATAAAAAAAAAATTATTTTTCACGGTAGAAGCGCTTCAGGGGCCGCGAACTGGGCCGCAAACTGGTAGCGAAACGGGAATTCGCCATTTTGTGCTTCGTTTTAATTAAATTACTAGGTATAAGGGGGTGCGGGAGACGTATCCTAATCCCCTATGTTTCCTGAGGGTGGCTGAGGAGGCTCATATGTGTTGATACATCTCTTCCAGCGGCTGTGCGTGAGCTTTTTTTTTTTTTTTTTTTGCTGCGTGACGTCTGTTAATGTTCGATTCGATGGAAATCAGGAAGTGTTGACCGCCAATTTGTCACTGCGATAAAATATTTTGTTATAAATGAATCCTTATTGATAAACATTGTTTGCGCCATCTTGCCTTTTTTACAATGCCACAATTTTGTCGTGCACGGCAGCCATTTTAGATGCCTTGACCAGGCCCACTCTCTGCACGCCGTCGATTCTCAGCACGGCTCCCCATCCTCGCAAGCATCTCCCCCACGCACTGGTCACCCCCGCTCTCTCTCTCGTGCATGGGCCATATACTTCCCCTTATCTGCGCTGCTCTTCCCTGAGAATCACACCCTGTGCCCGCCCGACACCTCCCTTTCACCCTATTCACTAACGCACCCTCTGACACTCCTCTTCCTCTGTGTCCGATTGTCCAGGCCGGACCTAGGCTATCACCTAGCCCTGCGGATGTAGTTTATGGCCCCAGCTGTAGAGTATCCAGACATGCCCGATTCAGGCGTGAGACTACTGATTTCAGTGCTAGTCTTTCGCCTCCCGATTCCTGCAAGGAAAAATCCGGGGGCATATTACCAACAACTAGCGATAATTTTTGTCTCTAACTTGTTTAGAGACAAAAATTATCGCCGCACATCGGCAAATTTTATCGCACATAAACCTTGCTATTAGCAAGGTTTATCGCAAATGCGATAAAAAACGGCCGCAATGCATGAATATCGTTGAAAAGTCAGCGATATTCATGCATTATCCAGCAAATGCTCTTAGCCATGTTATCCACTTCCCATTGGATAACATGGCTAAAAACTGCTCAGGGCAGGTGTTAGGTTTTGAAGATATTCGCGCTTAGTGCGAATATCTCCAAAAGTTGGTAATAGGAGATAGCGATGGTTAGGGACTGTTTCCAGTCGCTAAAATCTTGGCACGCCCACTTTGCATGTCATTAGTGATAAATATCACTGATATGCAAAGCGGGGCCCAAGATGGTCGCTATCTCCTTCTAGCTGTCACTAGCTGGTGTTAGCGACAGCTTGGTAATAGGGAGATAATTTTATCTCTTTTTTTTGGCTTTTAAAGCCAAAAAAGCGGAAATAAACCCCCTTGATAATATGCCCCATGATTTCTCGGGGTTTCAGCTGACAGGGCTTGGTATTGTGTTACGTGCTAATTCTTCCAGGAAACGTCAGAGGGTCGATGCAGGGGTTCTAGAAGGGGTGATAAACCATTTAATCCTCATGAACAAGCGCATGGTCTTTTAAAGATTTGTGAAGTACTCGGGGCGGCGGTGTGTGTGTGCCCTCTTTCAGGAGCGGGCGGGGGGGCACTGCCAGCAACTTGCCAGGCCAGGCAGTGTTCAACACGTGCATCACCCTTTCTCTGCCTGCTGTTGCACTCCATGCTTCGGAAAGGTAAGAAAAAGAACGTGCATTTGAGTTTGAAATGTCCGATCCTGTAGCAGTACACTTGCAAAGCCCACACATGACAATAACCCGATTCAAGGCCCCATTCACCCGATTTTTTAAACATATATAGCACTACAACAAAGTTAGATTTTAAAACTTTATTAACTTTTAAATATAACGAACGCAACAAAAAATGTAAATATATTTAACCATTTTTAGAAATTAACCAGAACTATAACGATAACAACAACAACAACAATAATATAACTTTTATGCCTAAATTACGCAAACATTTAGCTAATCTGCTAAAGGGGGGAGTCGCCATTTCTTTACAATAATCAATAATGAAAAATCCACATCAATAGGGTTGTCCGTTTTCTCGATGCAGCACTATAGTGTAACATACACAGCACCTGGGGTGTCAAGAGTGAACAGGTCTTTCTTTGTTCCTTAAGATGTTATCTGTGTCAACCTCTTCCGAGAATGCTGATGCGTTAGGATTTCCTTGTGTTTCTTAATAGCATTGGTGTCTGCACACTTCTTTGTCAATTCTGTGAAGATGATAACTGCTTCATAAACAGACGATATCTTTGTTTAGTCATTAGTGTTAAGTGTGTCTGAAACTACAGTGCCCTTCTGTTTTTTTTTCTTCAGGCTCTACAGAGTTTTGTGTGTTGTTCTTTTGAGCGACAATTATTCCAGAGGTTTCAGGTTTACTTGTTTTGTCCTGCAGTGAGTTAACAGCTTTAGAGAGTTCATGTTTATTTGCTATGTCCTGCTGTTCGTCAACTGCTTCAGAGACGTCAGCCTCATTTGTTATGTTTGACTAGATCCTGGACCTGCCCGGCCGCGCCCAAAATGGTGCCGGTGTAAATGGGACTCGTAACTGCTTGTTGTGTACTGGTTGCCCAACCTTGATATCACGAGATACATATGCAGTTTTGAAGCACATGGCGGAGGCTTGTCTGCTGTAGTGGGGCGCCCCTTTATCGTTTCAGTCGCCATTCCGCCCGCTTTTGCTACACTGTGCCTTTTCCGCCATTCAGCTGTTTAGCGCCCGCTCTTACGGCTACAGCGTCTCGCTCACCATGTAGTTAGGTTGCTCCCACTCTAGCAGGGCAGCGATAGGCGGCTTCCACAGGACTCTTAAAATGGCGGCCGGCTCTTCGGATTTGGGCCTGGTCCAGTAAAATGGCCCTGGGACACCTTGGAACTCAGACGCTTGTCTGCCAGGGCTTGGGTTCCATTCTCGAAAGCGTCCCCTCAGCCTTGAAGATTGTACAAAAGTCTTGGGGGCCGTCGACTCCCGCAGGCTTCCGGTGGGGAGCGGCTGCCATGATTGCTTGCGGAATGGCCACAACGGAGCTACGAGATGGTGGTGCTCTCATGGTGACGCCAGCTTCAGTCTGAAACATCCAGAAACAAGGTGGGGCTTTCATCGTTTGGGAAAAAAAATGTTTTAAGTTCAAATTTTTTAATCCAATGAAGAGTGTTATTTTTAGGTCACATGACCTAGTCTTACATCATTAGGAAAACAAAAGTAAAATGAACCAATGAAAAGTTTTATTAACAAGTCACATGACCTGTTATGCTTACGTTACGCGCTGCGCGGCGCGCTCTGGATCGTTTCCGGGAAGCTGCGCCTTGCGCACCGGAGCACTTCCGGGTGCGCTAACGCGTCGCGTCATATGACGCATTACGCGACAATGCAGGTCCAGAATATAGTCAAAATGTCTCCACCAACCAGCGGTCGGAATACAACCGCTTTCAGCAGTCCAAAAAGTTTGGTTAAATCTTAAGAGCGGGAGCAACTCAACTACATGGTGAGCGAGACGTTGTAGTCGCAAGAGCGGGCGGTAAACAGCTGAATGGCGGAAGATGCACAGAGTACCAAAAGCGGGCGGAATGGCAACTAAAACGGTAAAGGGGCGCCCCACGACAGCGTGTCTTCAGGTCAAACGGATTGTGGGACAAGGTCCAGAATGGAAGAGTCATCAAAAGGGAAAAAAATCCGCCGGACCCCGGGAGCCGGCCGCCTATGCCGGGGGCAATCTCAGGCCACACCAGGGCAACACGACTTGGGGAGGGGGCAGGAGCCAAGCGCCCCCTCTCAGTCCGCGCCATCTCACCGCCCCTCGGGGGCCTCCGTCAAGCAGTTTAGGGAGGCACCGTATCACAATGTTTTCCAATGCAGTCAGGTCCACAAATGGACCCCACTTACTTTGAATAGTTAAGCTGCAGCAGGTGCAAATAAGGTTTAAACAGTGTTACAAGAGCTGCTTAGAACTGTGAAGTATGGCACTCAACAACCAGGACTTATGCTATTTGTGTAAGGCAGTGACATGGAAGCAACTCAGGGACAAAAAGCATGAACGAACATTCACGTATGAAAATCTTATTTGGGGAAGGGGTAGAATCCAAACGCCCCCTCCCAGTTCGCGCCACTACACCGTATGTGGAAAATCTGAAGCCATCGTTCTACAAACTCTCAACGCTTGCTATCAGTGCATGAGTTTCATGCTCGATCGATTGAGCTAGCCGGATCGGGCAATAAAAAGTATAAAATAGTTATGTAAATAGTTATTTAATAAAATGTTTTACCCTGTTTCTTTGCTGGTGTGTTGTCTATATTTATAATATTTGCATAGGGTTTGTCGTTATTTTGGGCGGGGTGGGTGGCGGAGTCGAGCTGTCTTGCAGCCCTCATGGTGTGGAGCTCAGTTCATTTCACTATTTTCGTATTTCTCATGAAGGGTTGTTCCTAATGTTTGTATTTTACCGAGGTCAAAAAGAGATCGAATTAGTGGTCTACTGATTTTGCTCGATTACTTTTATTTTTTTACACGATTTTTCACTATCTGCAAAGACTAAACAGAGTATTGCGACTTTGTGCTTGTTTGTAAATAGAGAATGATCCAAAGAGAACCAATTCTAAAACAGTAAATGCTTGGATAATAATCAATCAAATGGAGAGACAAGCAGGTACGACGGATTACAACAGGGGTAAAGGTCTGCGTTAACTACCGTTCACTATCTGCAAAGAGAGAGTACTACTAAGAGAAAAGAGGGGAGTGGGGGGGGGGCAGCGTTCAAAGCACATCAGCGTGCATAAACACGAAAACGTTTTTACCTATCACGTACTTGACATTTGACAGCTTTTGATATTTGCTATTAAAAAACCATTGAAATTCACAGAAAAAACCATAGGTTATAGTCCAGGGGTCTCCAACCTTTTCTGTAGTGAGAGCTACTTCTGATCAGTAAAAATCATTGTGAGCTACTAAATGCCAAGCAACTCGCACATTTTTACGAGACACCCCCCATACCCCGCTTCATTGGCTTTAAGCCTAATTTCTTTAGAGACCATTCTGTGATTTGAACATGCACTGCAGTGAACTGATTCCCCGTGGACTGCAAAATGAAAAATTCAGTTCAGCAATTGTTGATTGTCACTTGTTTTCTTTCTATTACATCTGACAAATTCTGTGTTGGTACACAAAATATTATTTTGGACCTTTTAAAAAACATACATAAAGGGTGGAAGAATATGGACTCTGGAGCTAACTTATGATGGCTGCATGAAAGCAGTGCTCAACCAATCAGTTTGTACACACTGTGAGGTGCACAGCAGATTCCTTGTGATCGAAACTTGCTGCTAGTGGTGCCTGGGGATGGTGATCTAGTGATTCTGAATTAGTTGAGGGTTCTGCTTGGTGACTTGGCGGTGCATGGTCTCAGAGGCCTGACAGCAACTGGGGCTGTTGGTGAGGCTGGGGTTATATATGTGTCTCTTTTGCCATGTCACCCAAACCTGCTGCTGGCGCCCCAAGAGCCTCTTAGCTCCACAGATGAAAGTGCCTACCTGACACAGCATATGGCTGTGTGTGTGAGATTCAAGTGCCCTCAGGGAGAAGAGCTGCTACACTGCCAGTCACGTGCTGGACCTGGATGCCATGGGTGATAAATAATTGCAAGGGCCTCATATTTGCATGCCAGATGAAGCGTTGCGGACAATTAATGGAGCATGATACCTGATGATATATTTTTTTATCACATATCACTGGGGTGACATTGGGTCATGCACCTCCCACTGTTCTTCTCTGCCGTGATCCTCCTCAACAACTTCGGCCCACCAATAAGTAATCCAGAGTGTGCACTGCGCAGGAGCCCACTACTGTTGATATGCCCGCTGAAATTTAGTTTTGAGAGCAAACCATTACCTGGGCGACTAATGGTAGACTGATAAGGTATCATGACACCATTTTGTGCAATGTATTTATTAATTCCCCTTTCAAAAACAAATCCCTTTACACCCTCGCCATGCAACCAAGCACTGAAGCCATACTCATCAAAGTACTGCCAGCTGACCTGCTGAAAAGTACTTTTCTCTCTTCACACCAACATACATCTAAGAACCTTTCAAATAAAGTTACCTAAATATATGACTCTGGCAGGGGAAACATATTACGTAAGCACTAACTGCCTGACTAGCAATGTGATATCGAAAACAACCAGTACAGGAAACACAATGGACAACTGACTAGCCATGGAACTCAAAGGGGCACACCCATCCATGCACACGACACACTACACATGTTTAAAATTATCGGACTCATTTTATTTTCACATTGACCAGCAGACACTGATACTAGGTCAGGCGCTTAACAAGCCTCTTGCCAAGAATACACAACCAAAGCACATCTGGTTGAGCGAAGTCCCAAATGCCATAACAAGGGTCCCTAGAATGTAAAAGTGCTTATTTGCCAAACTATTTGTAGAAGGGGCTAATTACGCATTTTCTATCCCCTGCTGCCGGGAATACATGAAAAATGTTCTTCTCTAATATGTAAATACATATTTCTGTTGCTCGATTGCTGTCAATACCTGGTGCAAATTAATTTTAAGAGTTCATAAGATGAGCGTAAGAATCACAGGGCAAGGGGACACCAAGCAGGGGAAAATACCCTTTGAGGTCAAGCAGACTGCTTTTGTTATTTCCCCCCGCGCTGCCCCGCCAGCTGCCACTGTTCACAACTAAAAAGCATGCACAACTATTTCACGACGTGGCTTACTGATTGATCTGCTGCTTCCCACGTAGATCAGAGATTCTGTGCCAGGCTGGAAAAGGCAGGTGGCGCAAGGTTAGGTAGGTTAGCAGCTCAGTACTGCCTGCGACACGCCACTGCATGCTATCAAGATTTCTGGCCTCTTTCTGCACCGACACATGTCATGCAGATTAAAAACACGGTGCTACGCTGCGAAAGGCAGGTGGCGTAGTGATAACTCAGATGACGAACAACGTCGTCATATTCAGCCCGCCTCCTACTCCCCAGCTAAGCTCAGTTAAGCCTATCAGAGCAGCTGATTTGGGTGAGGGCAGAAACAGCTATTAAAAATTTCCAAAAACGGCAAAAGGAAATAAAGGGTTACAAAATCAAAATGCCGGGGAGAGCTACTCACAGGGCCTCGGCGAGCTACCGGTAGCTCGCGATCGACCTGTTGGAGACCCCTGTTATAGTCGATATATAGTTAGGAATTTGCATTTACAAAACCTTGAAAATTCAATGAAAAAACCATTGGTTTTAGGCCATATATAGTTAGGGATTTGCATTTACAAAACCTTATTTTACTCGCATAAAACCATTGAAATTCCATATATAGTTAGATGCGCTAACTATATATCGCGCACCCGCAATCCACTGCTGATGATGTCACATATTACATCATTCATGACATGGTTAGTGACATCACTGATGACATCACTGATGACATCTCAAATGACATCACTGATAAAATCACTGATAACATCTCATTTGACATGACTGATCACATCACTGATGATATCATTCATGTGATAATACCATGAACCTCTTCAGACTCTAATATAACCTTAGATACAATCAGTGTAAACAGACAGTCACAGACTGTCACTCATCCATGGAGTTACTCACACACCTAGTCAGTTATGCCAAAAATCAATCACACCTCCATTTTCTCAACTATACAGTTATACACACCTTACTTATTCAAACATATACTAACACATATTTACTTTACTGTCTTATACAATCTCTGATACATGTTCACAATGATCCATACAGCCACTCACACATTCACTGGCTCTTATGCACAGTTATTTATAGATGTCAACTCTCACATGTACTGTGTTTTACATATGTACTTACTTTGACATGTAGCACTGAGATATCCATTCACTCACTAATACACTCATGCACAGTCAACCGCCCATACAGCTGTTTCCACATGCACTTTTGAATCCATACATATAGTGAATCAACTACTCACACATCTATGTACAGAGTCACACACCTCCCAGCCACCCATACACACACACTCAGTTTCCCATACAAATACTTGGACAACCAATCAATAACCCATACAGTTACTCATATAGCTACTGATCAACATATGCAGCAGTTTGTAGAACAACAGATATAATGATGCACAAATTAAAACAGTTTAGTCACTAACCCATGCACTCAGTGAGACACATTTAATCACTCACTCAATCAGTTAGTCATGCACCTAGTAAATCCTTCATCCAGACACTTATATATACACTCATTCTTCAATATGTAAAACATATTTTAACTTTACAGAAACATACAGTCACTGGATGTTGTCATCAGTGATGTCATCAGTGATGTCACTAACCATGTCATGAATGATGTAATATGTGACATCATCAGCAGTGGATTGCGGGTGCGCGATATATAGTTAGCGCATCTAACTATATATGGAATTTCAATGGTTTTATGCGAGTAAAATAAGGTTTTGTAAATGCAAATCCCTAACTATATATGGCCTAAAACCAATGGTTTTTTCATTGAATATATATATATATATAAATGTATATATATATATTTATATATTCACTGAAAAAAACATAGGTTTCAGACACGTTATAGTTAGCATTTAAAAAACCTTAGAAATGCACTGAAAAAACCATAGGTTTCAAACATGTTGTAGTTAGCTGGACATTTCACTCATACAAAACCATTGAAATTCCCCCGTTATAGTTAGTTCAGCTAACTACAACTCGCGCGCCCGCAATGCACTACTGATGACGTCACATATTACATCCCTCATGACATGATCAGTGACATTACTCATGACATCACTGATGACATCTTAAATGACATCACTGATGACATCATCCAGTGAATGTGTGTCTTTCTGAAAAATAAATATTTTTTATATATGGTTTTTTCAGTGAATTTCAAAGGTTTTGTAAATGATCATTTTTAAATGTATTAATTGTTATATTTTTTTATACTAATTTACTACATTGTTTTAAAGTATTTATTTTTAGATATTTTATTTTTTAAATTACATTACATATTTTTAATATACACTGAAAAAAAATGTTTTTAAAAATATTGAAATTGTAATATTTTTTTTCTTTTATATTTTTTAATTTATATATATTTTATATAGCAGACAATGATATCCTATGGAAATAAATTCAAGTTACTGGTAAGGTCAGTTAAATTTACTTTTCAGGAATAGTAGTGAGCTGAAAGATGCAGCACTCAGGTCTCTCCTGATAACAGGTGAGTAAATCGGAATTCGTAGTTTGGCTGATTTTAGAGGAATATTTTGCTCAATAGTCAAGGAAAGGGGTGGGACTTGAGGTGACATGTGTGCAAACACGCCCTGTGGCGCGTTTTAATTTGGGGAATGAATTCCTCTTCAATCCTGAGGTCCCCTGTGAGCCAACTAGCCCACCAGGTATCTCCAGTATGCACCAGGGAGCTGCGTTGCAGGGAGGTGTTCAAAGGGCACGTCCCCTTTTTACAACACTCTGCAACGCAGCTCCGTGGTGCTTACTGGAGGTACCTATTGGACTAGTTTGCCCCTAGGTGACCTCTAGATTGAATAAGAATTAATTCCCCAAATAAAACACGCCACAGGGCATGTTCGCACACATATCACCTCAAGCCCCGTCCCTACCATCACAACTGTGCAAACACACCCCGTAGCACGTTCGAATTTGGGGGATTAAGTCCCCTTGCATACTGGGGGTCCATGGGGGCAAACTAGCCCACCAGGAACCTCCAGTATAGACCAGGGGGCTGCGTTGCAGAGAGGTGTAAAAACGGGCATAGCCTAATTACACCTCTCTGCAACGCACCCCCCTGGCGCGTTTGCAAAGTGGGAACTAATTCCACTTGCATTCTGGGGGTCTCTGGGGGCCAACTAGCCCACCAGAAACCTCCAATATGCGCCAGGGGGATGCGTTGCAGAGAGGTGTAATGAGGCCATGCCCCTTTTTACACCTCTCTACAATGCAGCCCCTTGGTGCGTTTGCACAGGGGGAACTTATTCCCCTTGCATACTGGGGGTCCCTGGGGGCCAACTAGCCCACCAGGAACCTCCAGTATGCGCCAAGGGGGCTGCATTGCAGAGAGGTGTAATGAGGCCACGCACCTTTTTACACCTCTCTGCAGCGCAGCCCCCTGGCACATTTGCAGAGGAGGAACTTACTCCCCTTGCATACTGGGGGTACCTGGGGGCCAACTAGTCCACCAGAAGCCTCCAGTATGCGCCAGGGGGCTGCATTGCAGAGAGGTGTAATGAGGCCACACCTCTTTATACACCTCTCTGTAACGCAGCCCCCTGGCGCGTTTTCAGAGGGTGAACTTATTCCCCTTGCATACTCGAGGTCCCTGGGGGCCAATTAGCCCACCAGGAACCGCCAGTATGCCTCGGGAAGGTACAGGTACTTCGTACCCGACGATGTAAAAAAAAAAAAATAGCCTTCTGTGAATTTTGTAGCTTTACTCTTCACTTTTCATAGAATTTCCAAGCACACTTAAATAAACAGGAGTGACCTTCATTCTCCTAATATTTACCAAAGTGCAATCTTCCGCTGTTCACACTTTTGTGCTTGCTCTACTGCATAAGGCAACGCTATACTCACTTCCCCCACACCTCCCTATTTTCTTTAAAACAAACTTCTCCATTCAGTGCCCAGGCTTTTTGTGGGGCCACAAATATGAGCAAATGTTGTCTGTTCTGTTCTCACCTCATTGGCCTTGCCCTATACCTCAGGATCAGGTCATCCGCCCTTCCAAGTTACTAATGGTTCACGACTTACCATATGCTATGATCAGCTTCGTATGGAGCAAAATTTCACAGTTCTAGCCTGGCTGCAAAGAAAGTTATGCATCTTATATCAAGATGTGGAGGATTAAATTTAGATAGGGGCAGAGTAATATTAGTACTTAAGAGATTAAGAGGATGAGGAGTGTACAGAGTGTGGATGCTATCCGGACAGAACCTCTGATCTCAGAACTATAAGGTATTTTTAACACTTGAGAAAAGGCAACAAGGACTTTATAAGTCATACGATCAAGTCAGTTTCTTTAGCAGAACCTCCGGATTGGCGAAGCCATCTCGAATGTCGAGAGTGTAAGTTTGCTGTGGGCTATAGTGTCTCTACTAGTTGCTGCAACCAAGACCTGTTGTTGGAATTCATGCAGGCCTGTAATCCTGGGAAGCTGACAAAAGTCACCCTTGTGTTCAGAAAAGGACCAGACTTGCTATTATTGTTTTCCACAGGACTTCAACTTGGATTTCAAACTATATTTGCAGCTCCTTTCTTTTCATCAAGATTTTCCCGAAAGATTACAAACCGAATTCTGCACTTATTTATTATCATCAAGTGTCATCCTTAAGATTAGGAATTCTATTGCACATTGCTATTGCTACCACACATTATTGTGGTACCAGAGCACTTTTCAAGACAATCAAGCACTACATCAATCCCTGTGTGGTCCACCTCTCCACACCCCACAAATCGGTGCAAAGCCATCAACATCTTCTCTAGTAGAGAAATAAAGATATTCAGCACATTGACAACACCATGCCTGCTTCTCTCATGCACACCCCTTCTCATAGATTTCCATATTGGCTATCCTTCATGGCCATACCGCTCATAGATCTCGTCAACATACTGAACCCCATGAAAGTCACCTCCTACTAATGTGATGTTTTACTGTGGCCTTCATCAAAGCATCCCCAGGGAAGCATTCTCACACCTATACTTACAATTGTCAACACCTACCTCACTTAAGGTTCTCCCAATGCAAGCCATACACTACCAATAGTAAAGAAACTTTGACACTACTGGCTCATCACTGACCTACCCTTTATCAGCACGAATATTGAAAAAACAACATACTCCATACTTCAAGATCACATCAATGTCAGCAATCTCCTGCCTGACAGGGTTCCATACTGACTCCTGTCATCTTCAGCCTCTTTATGGAGAGAGATAACAGCCACAAGATTTCTCTATAAGTGGATAATAAGCAACTTTACCTGAAAGTTCCTCTGCTCCTGACATCAAATGCATCGCACACTTCCAGGAACTCATTCAGACCAAGCTGTAAAAGAGATTGCCCGACTCTCAAACCACCCAAGAAAAATTCCTGGTATTTGCCAAGAACAACAAGCAAAAATAGTACAAAAGGCGCTCAATGGAATGAACTTTGATGTCTTCAAATCCTGATTTCCAAAGAATTCTAAGTCATTTGGATTCATATTGGGCACCAATCTCTCTCTCAAGGAACACATTGCCAAAAAACAAAGATGTCCTGGTTTCAACTCCCTCTTCTAAAGAGAGTGAAACTGTTTCGTCCAGAAAGTGCAGAATGTACTCCTACATCTGGATGGTGGTAATGCCATGCTCAATGTTCTCCCAGACTGGCACCACTCCTACATCTCTGATCATGCCTCATAGGGGGCCAGATGAATCCTCTTGCCGACCATCTCCATTTTCAAACCCAGTTGCATTATTTACAAAGCCATCATGACAAGCACCCACACTTATTGTGAAGACAATCTCACCAACACCCGTGGTTCTCAGCACACCCACAGCCAGACAACCATCAGACTGGAGGCTAAGTGTAAAATAGAAAAAACAAGGCAGCAGACCTTTTCTATCAATGGACACAGTATCTGAAATAAGATCTCTACATTCATAAAGACCACCCAAACACTGCTAGCCCGACTCTAACCCCTTCCCCGCTATACATCTTTCTGCTGCAGCGCAAGCCCTGGAGAAGTGCCTTAATCAATCCTGTCACTGATCTAATGCTGTCAGAGCAGCACACTGATTGGAGGGAGCACCCTCATGCTTTGCTTCCAAGGACACTGGAAGCCTGCACTTACTCTAACTCAGCTCTCCTAAAACAGCTGGGTTAAAGGTTTGAAAGTGCAAATATGTGGCTGGCCATAGCAAGTTGGCTGGCCAAAAAAGACATGAGTACTATGAAAAGTGCAGAGGTAGCCTATCCTCCTGCCTGCTGCTTTTACTCATAAAATGGTAATAAGAAACTTTATTACAATTTTATTTTTCAATTTTGGGGCATAGAGAGACATTTTAACTAGAGGGGCAATGTTCTTCCGCCAAAACCGAGGAGCCGCCACTGTCAAATATAATGGAGACATTTTGTATGGAATTTGATGAGATCGGATCTCACTTTAATTGATATTCTTTCAGAGAGTTAAGCCTGCATTTTAAGGTTGCCAAATTGGCCTGGGTTACTGCACCGTGGTTTTGTGAGAAATACATAAATTCAGGGTAAGTGGGCATGAAAGTTCGGAATAGATCTCGGTGGCACTATTAGCGATGATCTGAACTTAAATTGTTTTAGCTAATGTTCCACTTTCCGATGTGTGGCAGTATTTGTTGTTTCACAAAAGCTACTATTCCCAAATGTGTGAGGTTGTCTAGTCTACTTGTATTATATTTCTGTCAGAACTCTCTAGCTTTCTGATGGAGTTACAAATATGTAAAGGAAAGAAATATGAAGATTTTTATAATAAAGATCTGGAAGGACTATTAAGAATGTTGCCATGTTGATAAAGTACCGCATGTGAAATGTCAGCCGATTTAATAGGTTCTCTAAAAGATGGACGATGCTCTTTTTAGTATGTATGGAGCATATTCAGACTGACTTAATGCAATACGGAAAAGAGCTGACTAAGTATTTCTCAGAGATAAAAAAAGGACAGATTTAGCTGTACATTTGCATGCATGGTGAGATGTTACTTAAATGGGGTGTGGAAATCTGCTACATGAAACGATGAAATATAACTTTAAGATAGTAGCAAAAGTGCTGTTGCAAATTTAGCTCAGTCACTTAATTTATTGGGAATTAATGTATTTAAGGAATATTACATATATTTCCAGTGACTGTGCTAACAATCTCCTGCTGTATCTGCATTTAGGACAGTTCTGAGGAACAGGCTAACGTGAAGAAAAAAGCAACCTCTTGCACTGTTGCACTGTTTACTTCTCTAATTAATATTTAAGCAGAGACGAGTCAGTGATTGGCATCTGTGTCGGGGACTCGGGGAAAATAATGTCATTAATTGCAGAAGAAAGAATAGGAAAGAAAGATGAACAAGTGAGCTGGGGAGCAACAGCAGGAAAATGGCACAAAAGAAAAGCCATGCCAGACAAATGTAATGCAGTTTGATGCAGATTTACTAAGGGTTTGTGCTGACACTTGATGGACGCTAATTGATGCAAAGCATCTCGACGCATTGCAGAGTGACACGACCGGCAGCAACTGATCAACTTTCCAATACAAAAGCTATTTTGTGCTGAAAGCTAACCCTTGCGCTGGACCCACCCCCCTTTGCACCACCCCCTTTAAATGATTGCTAGGAAGAGGCTTGTATAGGGAAGGACAGCTGCCTATCCTTAGGAAATGATGCAAAGCTACATTCACTAAAGTCTGGCTTTGGTCTATATCTTAATCCCTGGGGGAAGCAGGTGTCAGGACGGTTTTTATCTTTATATCCTGTGCCCTGAGCCCCCCATTTGTTTACTGATGGGTACTGGTGGTAACTGACTCTATCCCTGGGCTCTGCCTAACCAGGCCCAGGGCCAGGGCTATGCTGAGTGCACATTAAAAACACACACATTCATGAGGGTACACTATATACTAGGGTACACTTAAAATTGGCATGGCCTCCCCCATAAATCCCTGGTACATAATAGGGTAGGGGGATTAAAACTACCTTTAAGTCCCATGTTTATATAGCCGCTTAGAGGCCAGCAGCCCCTTCTGCACTTGCATATATGAACTGTTGAGATCCTGAGGTGATATTGAAAGCAGCCCAATGTTGGAGCACCGATTGTATATGTAAATTGTGTCAAAACTCGACTTTGGTCGTAGGGGCACTTAAAACGTCATAAACTACAATATGTTGGCATATTAGGTACCCCCAGTGTCTTCCCTAGGTGGTTCATTGGCGTGCAGGTGTGGTCATGTATTATAAGGAAAGCCCTTATAGAAGAAGTTTTATATGCCCTAGGGATAGATGCATTGCACATTTCACTTTATCATTGTAGTAAATTGCCTCCCAAAACTAGTTTTGGTGCTAGGAGCACTGTGAAGTGAGGATGTACACTATGTTTGCATATTATCGACCCCTAAAGTCTTCCATAGGTTTCCCAGAGGTGGGGGGTCATGTAGCTATAAGCAGGGTCCCTATCAAGATGTTTTATACGCCCTGGTATTTGGAGAAATTGAACAGTTCATTTCCCCATTGTAGATCCCCAGCCATGTAGGTTAACATGGCAATGGTGTATTAATGAATAACTATCACTAGAAATTCCTGGAAAATATCATTCATGGACTTAGTAAATGTAAATTGATACTTGTATAGCGCACTACTCACCCGCAAGGGTCTCAAAGTGCTTGTACGAATACCGCTGTGGAACCCATCCTGGCTTTCCCTGTGAGGCGTCCACTCCTGGGCACCCCCAAGGTGGAGGTCAGGCATCCTTAGCATTGTGGGGGCCGTTGTGGAGATTAAGCAAGCTATTGCCCCGAGTTGCAGAGTGGGACTCCATGATTGGAATCGGCACCGAGGCGAGAATTATCAGGTCCGTGGAATTTTGAGCCCAAGACCCGCCGAGGCGGGGAATTGAACCCTGGTCCCGGGCCAGACCTCTGCAATTTGCACCAAAGTCCAGGTATTAGGAGAATGGTATTGATAAATCTAACAATGTGCTATTGTTGAATGTATCCTAAAATATATTGTAAATTGGTGATAAGACTATCTTGTCTGTAAGCCAAAATTCCTCCTTCATATGGTCTTCCCCGATTGGTCAGAGTTAGGAGGATTAGACAGGCTGCTTTGATGAAGTGATAAGTGGCACCCTCAGAGAGAGGCTATCCCTTAAATAGAGCTCTGCTAAGCAGGAATGCCAGAGCAGGGGGAGGGAACGTAAACGATGGAGCTTCAAAGGGGGATAGGACAGGCAGAAAATACCAGGCCTACATACTCCCCAGTCCTCTGACCCAGTCAGATAACAGGCTTAAGTTAGGAATTTGCAGATGGTAGTAGGAGGATAGCTATGGAAATGAGCCACTCTAGAAGTTCTTGTTCCTCTGCTGCAAGTTCAGCCATATTGAATTTTGGAGAAACAGTGCTTTATTGCAGAAGAATATGCCACACTGCAGGAAGTGGTCAAGCTCTGGGGTTTTGCTCTGCACCTCATTGGACAGGAATGCTCTCCTTCCTGACCCCAGAGACCACTTAATAAGATGCGAGAGGCGTAGAGCATCTTAGTTCCGTTGCGTGAAACTAAGAGAAGAAAACGGCTTGCCAAGCTGGAAACTTGATTTGCATAATTAGGCACTGCATTCTGACTGACTACACCTTCTGCATTATCTGAAATCTCACAGTCCTTTGGATGTACTGTGAGAAGTTGGCCTGGCATATGATGTCCACTAGTTCTAGTGGGCACCTTGCACCAGTCCAATCGACCCTTATTGATGGTGGTTGTAAAGTCAACCTTATAGAAAGCTATCCTAGTGGTAGCATGAACCAGCAGTCTTCAGGCTAAGACTTCAGTAGGCGAGTTAAGCAAGTTATTTTACCATATATAATCCCTTGAATACCAAATGAAAGGACACCACACAAGGTATATATCAAATATATATGTATTTAATCTCAACACAACCCCTCTGCTCTCTTTATGAGGTCAGAGGTAAAAATACAATACAAGTCACACAGTTAATATACGATAAGTTGCACAGTATACGTTATGCCCTAGGGGCCTCACAAACCATATACTAAGAAAGTGGTATAAGTACCATGTGAGAGTAGGAAAGCAGGCCTGGGGCCTGTGGAATCGCTTGAGCTACACTAAAGAACCAAAGGTTAGGAAGTAGGAGGCCCACTGGGGACGTGTGCAGTGTCTAAACACAGACGCTGGTTACCATTGACTTTTTATGGGAAACAAAGAAGTTACAAATATGCAATTTAAGGACACTTCCGGATGGACTAGGATGAAACCCTTTTAAACTAGGACACTTCGGGAGTCAAGACCCACGGGAGCACCGGAGTACTCGTGTTACCTCACCAAGGGAAGCCAGGTGAATAGCTGTCTTTTCGTGTCGGGTTTCGTCGCCGTTTTCTATGGAGAGCTGCAAAGAAGTGCTGCAGGTGACCAGAGGAAAAGTGTCTGGGTGGATTCAAGGGTGGATTGGTGATGTGAAGAACTTGAAAGCAGATGGTACAGAGTCTGGGTCACTAGCCAATGACCAGGAAGGTACCAGGATGGAACCAGGAGATGTCGGGTGCTTGAGGGTGAAGAAGGTGAGTTTGCCTCTTCAGCCATGAGGTTCAGGAGGCATCGACGATGATCAGGTGCTGGAATCCGGATTGGACTCAACAAGCCTTGGCAACTGCACCCATGCAGGATGTTAAGATTGGCTCCTGTTGCAGACCAGCAAGATCTGTGGTGCTTCTCCTTTTCAGGGAAGCTGGAACAAGCCTGGAGCAACCAGGTCAGCAAAGTAAATTCAAGATGGTCTTCAGGGGGCTCACTAGCCCACGGGCAAGGAACCGAGAAGACGTTTCAAGCTTAAATGCAAAGGTGCTGCCCATGGGACACTCGTGGAGTGTGGGAGCCTGGACTTTGGTGCAAATTGTGCACGGGGATGGGGCTTCTTTTACCCCAAAGCGCAACTTACTGAGGCTTCGGGAAACGAGTACAGAAAGCAAAATGCAGGATGTCTAAGATGATTGGTCCCACATCTCTCGTGTCCGCCACGGGTCTCAGCTTTGCTGTGGATGTGGATCAGGGTCAGTGAATTTTGGAAGTCCAGTTTTTGAGTTGCAGAGTCTTCGGGTTCTGACGGGAGCCTTGAAACTGCAGACCGGCAAAGTTGCTGTTGGTGCCTGTTTGCACAGGGTGGTCACTCCTTGACCACAAGGGAGATGCCTTCCATCTTCCAGTCAGAATGGAATGTTGAAGGTCCAAGATATGTCTTTCAAAGATTTGTCCAGGATAATCTAAAGTCCCAGGGACACAGCTCCTATACTTATACTAAGGACGGGGGCTGGATTACCTGACTAGGTCGCTCCTATGGGTGGACCTGAGAAGGGGGTTGTTACTCCCCTTTCCCGAGGTCCAGTTTTGTGCCAGAGCTGTGGCTGGAGTGCCCCAGCAACTGGGTTGAACCGGGCTATGCATGGAGCACCTTGTGTGCCCCAGGCAGTGTCTAGATGCATTCACTGAATGCAGCCCTCCCTGCCACAATACACAAAACCCCAGTCTGGGGAGGTGCTCGCACCTCCCTGGACAGGAAACCTATTGTCCAGGCCTCCCCTGCCAGAGTTTCGTCCAACAATACGAGGTCAGACTCCTGTCTGTGGCAGCAGCATCTATTTTGTGATGCTGAGGCTCTGTTTAACTTTAACTGGGTAAAGCAGTAACTTACATGTATTTTCCCTCTAGAAGGGTGGAATGCTACCCCCACCACTAGAATTAGTGGGGGGTAGTATTCCAAAGTGTTTGACACCTTACACGACATGTTTTGATAAAGCCAAACCAAAATTAGCATTAACCGCGAGGATTATAATGCACTTAAGAGTATATGGTATGGCTATATCATAGAACAGCTATAAGGAGATGGTTCCAAAAGCTGCAGAGGGGCTCAGCTCATGCTAGGGTACCCTCTCACATAAAACCAAGCACTCTGCCTCCAAGATTGTCGAGGCCTGCCATAGGAGTGGCTTACAGGTGTATATGTGTCTATATATAAAGGTAGATACAGGTATACTATATCTAATTAAAGGGGGAAATTGCACCACCTTACCCAGGCTGTGTGAACAGACCTGTGGTGTCAGTTTGGAGGGCAAGTCAGGGATGGCACAATACATGCTGCAGCCCCTGGTAGGCCTAAGGTGCACCTATGCCCTAGATATCTATGGTACACTATACAGGGGCTCACAAGGGTGACCCTGTAACCAATCTGGTATGTACCTAAAGTACATGGTATCAATTTAGAGAGAGAACAGCTGGGCTGTGGGTCTGATTAGCAGGCCCACACCCACGCTAAAGTAAAAAAAACAGAGAATCACTGCAAAAAGTGGGGGTGACCATAGGAAGTAGACCTACTCTCCTACATGTACCTTGCTTTAAGAAGAATAAAGAGTGGACTACCTGCAACTTACAGGTTAATAGAGCTCACTGTGACCATAACCACCAAGAAGCCCCAGCCTGACATATGTCCAGTGGATTTGTACGGTTTTGTCAAAGTGGATTGTGTGAACTGAAGTCCCAAACCATCTTGGAGAGTCCAAAACCTTGGTTTATGTTTTGGACACTTTGGGACCCCCAGTGGACCTCCAAGAAGTTTCAGCAGTTTGAAGAAGCTTGGAGCAACTATGGAAAAATGCTCCAGAGCAGGACCGATTTAACCACAAGAGCCAAGCTGGCGACCATCAGCCGTGTGTCAACCTGCTCCGCTAGTTTGTCCCACTGAAAAGCTCTGAAGGTCCGACATCCAAAGTTTGACCAGAAGCTCCCTGGAAAGCAAGCCGGCGAACCTTACCAACCTTGACTGGTGAAGAGCATCAAGGGACACAGGCAGAAAAAGCCCCCGAAAAGATTCAAAGTCAGAAGGTAAAATCTTGACCAAGGCCTACCGCGAGGGGTATTCAAGCAGGGCTCCAATGCGGGCGGCCAGAAACTTTTACCCGGTCAAGAGCGATTAGATGTCCCAATGTAGCCCTAAAGGTTTCTAAGTGCAATATACAAATAACTTTTTACAAATTCATGTCTGCAGTTCCAAACATTAGATTTGTTTCATCCTGGTGTAATTTTAAAAATATAACTATGTCCTATTTTTATAAATTTGTGTGAATTTTTATTGTGTGTTGTGTCTTCATTATTTACTGAATTGGTGTTTTTAAATGCTTTAGATACCTATCTTTTAAGTTAAGCATGTCCGCTCGCAGCCAGCTACCAAAGGTTGAGCATGAGAATAATTTATTGAGACCTATTCTGAGCCATAGACTTTGTTAGTGGCTGTGTTGCCAATGGTAGATGCACATTTTTTTCACTACTAATGACCCACTTTCCAACAGAAGCTATACACATCGTACATGTCTGAGCCATGTGCTGGTGTCTACACCTAGTACTTTGCACTGCAGTTTGTATCCGCATGGTGCAACCATATTTAGTTTGAGAACCGTCGTTGAAAAGATCAGCAGGCTATTCCGAAGATATCTGTCAGAGCACTATTTTCTATCCTTCCCAAAATGCAGTGCTGCAATTAATCATGCTCGAACCTTAAGCGAAAGACAGCAAATAATGGTGTGTGCTTTCTTAAAAAATAATAAAAAAGATTATGACATAGCCATAAATGGGATGTTTTTTTACCTCGTCAGCATTTATTAAAAGATAGTTTGAACTTTCCATAAACATATGTTTTATTTAATAGGAAAAGCCTTTGAAAACGTTCAAATTCTTCTTCCTCATACTTTACTGATGTCAAATTCTTATTTCGAAAATTTGAATACTCTCCATAGCCTTTCTGAGACCTGTAGGCTCTATATCTTTCGATACAAAGTGTATAGGCGTTCTTATGTTATTTCATTTAAAGTGTCCTTCAAGGGCTTTCAAAAACCTTATCTTTTTTACCTCTCAGCAATTGTATTTTCTTTTTACACACTAAACATATAAAGAAGCTTTTTCACAATACGTTTCTAGGAGTAGATAAATAGGACTCATCATTCCCCAGAAAAGGAGAGCAAGATTTTAAGATTTCTTCATTTGATTACATCACGAAACAGAATATGAATGCTTAAATTATTTAAACAGATCTAACATCCCCTCTAATGGATGGGCCTCAATTTATATCAAGTCCTCCTGCACAGATACTCTCTTACTCATACCTCTTGCACATGTTTATCTTGTACATATTCCTTCTTCCACATAACTCACACCAAACCTCTTTACAATATCAGTCACTCAAACAACGACTTTAAAACCATCACACTTGGCTAATGGCTCTGAGATCCCCTATTCTTCAAAAAAGCAACATTTATTGATATCAGATGCACTAAATAAGGATCTGCATTTTTTTAACAGTCTGCTTTACACTTTCTGTCTTTCACATTGTTTAGTTCTCGCTAATGAAACCAAAAAGCTTAGCTTGCCAAGGATTGACCTTTGAGATTCCACCTCCACATTATTTATTCTTAGCTCTGGTATATGGATTATATGTGGTCTCCATTGTAATTTTCCCTTTTTACCTTAGCATTACATTTATATAGTGGTTTGCATAAGTATTTCACTAACATGGGAATTTGCCATGAATGCATTCATATTTAGTAGACATTGTTGTTCTATAGTCTGCACTGTTAGTTCTAGGAACACACATATCAGCACACATTTGCTTGCTTTATTTTGTTCTCAGAAGAGACAAAACCTTCCCTCCAGACTAAGTAAAATTGTTATTATGCATCTCTAGCACACTGTGATAAGAACAGTCTTTTATTATTTACACCATTCTCATGTTGCAGTTGGTGAGAGGCACATCACACCAGAGTTATCATGAATGGTGCAGAGAGCTGTGGATGAGATTCAGACCTGCCGGCCTGACATTATTTGTAAGAAGAAAGATAGCTGCTCAAGCAGAGATGTGTGCAGGCTTGCATATTCAGATGGTGTGCATTTGTCAATGCACTGAGACCAGCTTCCTGAGATGTTACACCAAGGTATGGTGTTAAGTCATTCCAACTGAGTCTGGCAGAAGGATACTTCCATTATGCTCTTGTAGAGTACAAGTATTATTGATAGCTAGGAGTTACATTAGGAACAATTAACATGGTTACATTTTTGTGTTTTTCACCATTCAAATAAATATAACACTGATGTATTTCATCTATCTAATAGTCACAGTTCATATGTTATTTACAATGATTATACCTTTTCAATAAACATTTACGATGTTTTTTTGCCTCTTTTCTTTGTAACACTTTGGGCATGCAAAAATGACAAATGAAAAGGTTAGATCTGTTCCCACAAATTCCTTGTGAATAAGAGTGGTCATGTTTGTAATTACCAACAACATCTACAGCTCTAGAGGTTTAGGATTTAGATGTGGTACTGTGAGCTAACCGAACCAATCTTCACTGATGATATAATTAGATTAGTCTCTCTAGTGTGAGGTTTTGTTGACCTTATATACAGTCCCACTGTATAAGCAGTAACCATATAACAGCGCTCCTAACAACCCCAAACGTAAATGATTTCCATAGGATTCCAGTAATAGCAATACCATCAGTAAGAAATATAGGAGCCCAATACAAAATTCTAGTTTCACAATCTGCATTCTTAAACCTGACCACTCTCCTCTTCTCTCAGACACTATTGATGGCTTCCATCGACATACTTGAGAAAGCCGAGTTATTCTTAAACAAATATTGAGCCCCCTAACTGTAGCTGGACCAGTGTTTCAGATTTACTCTGGAAGCACAATTAAAGCACTGGTCATGGCCCAGTAGTTCATTGTAAAGCTGAGACCTCTCAAAAAGACCATTTTGGGGGATAAATCAGAAGGTAAGGTGTGCCCCTCTTATTTCTTTCCCGCACACAACTTGTTTAACTGGCTAAATCAGCAGGCAAATGTTAGTGACCTGAAAGGGAACACTTTATTCCATCCTGTTAAATCTCTGAGTCTAGAATAGGCCTTTCAAGGAGAACATATTGGAGTTCTGCATAGGACAGTCTGTCGAGCACACGTGCATCAAAACTTTAAACTTCAGGTCTACAGCTTACATAGATAATCATTGGGGCATAGTGATTTTTTTCATGCCATTTTTACTAAATTGCTGTTATAAGAGGAATCCACCAAAATGCATTGTTGTTGGCCATCATGGGATAGTGGTTTTCCTTTTTTTGTCACTTGAATCACCAGTTTGGCCTGTGATATTAAGTAACCAAGTAATGATCAGTCTTGGGGAGTAAGCCAGTTGGTACGGTTTGATGTAACTCAGGGAAGTCTTTGGAGCTCAAGTGGGGTGAATTCAACCCCCAGCATGCGTCAAGAAAGCCAGCATGTTGTTCTTCTCAGAGTGTCTCAGAGTATCCTATAAAACAATAAAAATTATTATTTTCTCTCTTGGATCAATTCTCTAACTCTAAAAGGCATAGTTAGGCCATGTTTAGGGTTAGGGGTGCTCTTCACTACAAGGTGATGTACATGCGGGAGAGTCATAGCGACGATAAAAATCATTAATTCTGCAGAACATGGTGTCTGTTTTCTGCGCCCATTGCTTTTCAGATGGATGCAGGGGACAGTACGTTCCAATCAGGTAATGATTGGGTAAGAACAATGTGCTGACTTTACTAATTCAATGTGAATTTTTGCTGCCTTGATATATTGTAAGTTGCCGTCTGTTTACATAACATGTATGTAATATATATGTTGTGTATGTAATGTGTAAAGTGATTTGCATGAACTGAAGTAATACATTGCGGTATTGAATGATGTGCTGTATTAGATACATATAGGGGTCCAGCTGGGTTTGAAAGTATTGCTTGCTCTGCATACAGTGGGGTGAGGGGTGGTGTTGCCAAATTGTAATTAGGGGTACTCGAATAGGCATAAATGCTTGGTGGTCGCTTGTTAAAGGGCCTCTACAAGCACTCAGCTTTGTTTTTGCAGAGAGGCATGTATCTGCCACCCCTTTTAAAGTTAGGAGCATATTTGTCATGCATTTTACCGGTCGCAAACGGCCCGGGCCATTTGCGACCGGTAAAATGCATTTCAGAATCTTGAATTGCAAATACATACCGATCTATATTAGGAAGGGGCATATTTATGGCGTCCCTTCCTAATATTGTATCGCTGCGGTATGTTAGAATGTTTTGTGGTCAAAATGCAGTCACAAAACATCCCCATTTTACCAACTACTTTAAGTAGGTTGCAAGCCATTCGCAAATGGGAAGGGGCCCCCAAGGAACCCATACCCCCTTTTGGAATTTTAGCAAAACCATTTTTCAGAGAAGACAGTCCCTCGGACCACTGCTTAATCTAAATAAATTGAATGAAAATATTTAGTTTTTCTTTTTTAAAAGCACTCATTTTCTTTTGAGAAAATGGGCTGCATTTAAAAATAAATATTGCTTTATTTAAAAGCAACCATGGTCATAGTGGGCTGCTGACCCCAGCAATGTTATGTTATGTTATGTTAAATGACTCTTGTATCGCGCACTGACACCAAAGGTTTCCTGGCGCTCTTTATAACAGGATGGAAAATGAAGAGTTGAAACTGACCAGGTTAGCCTAGGGAGGGGAAGAAGAATGTCTTAAGCAGTTTTCTAAAGATAGAGAGAGAAGTGCTTGACTTGATGAGAAGAGGGAGGGAATTCCAAAGGCTAGGGGCCAGATGAGAGAAGCGGCGGCCGCCGTACTTCTTGGTTTTAACTTTGAGAGCAACAAGCATGTGAAGGTGAGCAGAACGGAGGTTGCGTGCCGGGCGATGTGAAGTAATTTAAGATTACAAAAATGCAGGACTGGTGCAGTGCTGGGCTTTTGTAAGTGAGGCAGGCCACCTTAAAGGCTGTCCTTAGTCCCATCGGCAACCAGTGAAGTCCATGCAGCAGGGGTTTTGCCGATTGCCATTTAGGGATTTTATAGATGAGGCGGGCCTGGTTCTGAACCACCTGGAGACGATACAGCAGGGACTGAGGGAGGCCATGGTAGATGGAATTGGAAAAGTCCAGGCGGGAGAGAACCAAAGAGATGACAACCTGAGTTAGAGCAGGAGGTGGTAAGAGATGGCTAACTTTGCGGATCTTTCTCAGCTGATACATACAGGACGAGATGACAGCGCCCACTTGGGCTTTCAAGGAAAGCTCTGCGTCAATGATCATGCCCAGACTTTTCACTGATTTGACCGAAGGTGGAAGGGGGCCAAATTCAGTGGGCCAGAACTGTGGACCCCAGTGAGCAGAACTGGAGCCGGGAAGGAGCAGCTCGGTTTTTCCTGGATTCAACTTTAATTGATTCACATTCATCCAGTGTAGGATGTGAATCATAGCGGTGCGAAAGGTGTTAACAGCGTTGGAAGAGTTGAGGGGAAAAATTATCTGCAGATCATCTGCATAATTATAAACGGTGATGTTCCAGTTCTTAGGTGAGTGGATAAGTGGACGGAGGTAAAGATTGAATAGTAATGGCGAGATGGAAGAGCCTTGGGGTACTCCACAAGACATGGAGGTTTTTGCTGCGGTGTACGGGCCCAGGCGCACAGCCTGAGTACGTCCAGTTAGGAATGACGCGATCCATTTGAGGGCAGTACCCTGGATGCCTGCCTGGCCGATACGGTGGAGAAGGATGTTGTGGTCCAGCAAGCCTACATCCCTGTAATTTTAGCAAATCCTAATGGGTTGCAAATTGTGACCTACCTCATTAATATTCATGAGGTCGGTCGATTTGCAGACCACTAGGAATTGCTAAATGAAACTCTATGATTTTCATAAAAAAGGAATATATTATTACCTAATTGTGCTATGCAGAGAATCGCAATTAAATCGCTATTCCCTATGCTGATACATCTAGCCCAAGTGACTATTGTTGACTGTTAAATACCACATTCCTTTAGAGCCGAATTTAAAATTGTTTCTTTCTACAGGTTTACATCAACAGATTGCTTCCTATTACAAAACAATCTCCATCTCCGAACATGGCGGCTAGCTAGTGTACTAGTCGGGAGCTGCTCTCTCACCTGCAGCGGAATGGAGTGACTATTCCCCGCATCTTTAAGGCTTTTACCGGGCAGGAGCTGACATCTTTTCTGGGCTTTGTTTAGTCCGCAAGGGGGGATTGAGGATTAAGTCCACGGCGGGGGAGATAGCTTGGCTGCGGCCTACTGTGGTCCGCCTTGGTTTGATCGGCAGCGAAGGTGGCAGATGCTGTAGCCGTTGATGCTGCTCACGATGCTGCAACACTGCTTACTGTGGGTCATCTTACTCACCGTTCTTCTTTGCTTCTCCACCTTGCCCCACCTCCTCACTTCACTTTGTTTCTGTTTCGCCCTGGACTTCATCCTGGGATTGTTGTAGTCAGCAGTTTTGCTGCCTGCAGCCTGAAGTATTTCCCTCTGCTGCCTCACGTGGGTCAGTGTTTGACAGCTTGAGGGGGGGTTGGATGTGGATTGGCCCAGCAGTTCTTAGGGCGGCGAGAGCTCTCAGAGAGTTCCGAGCTGCGCTCCGCTTCCCTAATTTATCTTTAAAATTAGCGATATCTGCTGGTACTGGCGGAGTTTATGTTAGTAATTCCCAGGAGGGGGGTTAGGAAGTACGGTATACAATAAACGGTGGCATCAATCATCAGTTGCAATTACAGCATTTACAGCAGGGCAATCTTGTAAGGCAGAATAAAAAACCAAGCTTGGGGTATGGCCTGACTGCTAACGGTTTACCTCATATGAGTAAGGGGAAAGGGGTGGAGCTAGAGAGCGAGTTCAAAAACCTTATTCCAGAAGAAGGCTTTGTGGAGGGAAAAGAGGAAAATACAGGCAAGAAAGTGGCTTGGGGAAGAAGATATAAACTGAGATCGAACCTCTTCCAGGGTAAGATTGAGGACCCCAAGGTGGAGCTACAAGTAGATCATTCCCTAAGCCCCACGCAAGTCAAAACCAGAAGTAAAGACTCAGCTGCTAAAGCAGGTAGGAATATATTAGCAAATGAAAAAAAGAAGAATGCTGCTCAATCAATGTCCAGAATAACACCTTCACTAATGTCCTACTTTAAGTTAAACCCACAGGTTAATTCACAGAGCAGTATGGACCCGTCCACCCTTAAGGAGGTACAGACAAAGCCCGCTCAACAAAATGTTGAAATTGTGACCTTACTTCCTTCGACACCAGTTGCTACGGTGTTCCCCAATGCGTGTTTTTACTTTTCGTGTTGTCATTCCAACATAGCGTTTTGCACATCGGCAAGTAATCAAATAAACAACATTGGCAGAATTACAGATGGTATGAGATTTTTGGATCCATACTTTGCCAGGTTCCAAATTGAGTTGTTTGGTGTGGGTGGTAAGATGACAAACACTGCAGTCAGTACAAGGAAAATGCCCCCCCCCGCCGCCCTACTATAGGTAGCCATTTATTACGGGCAGCCGTTTCTGGTTCCCCGCACGGATGGACTTAACACTGTAAGTCTCCACTTTTTAACCTGTTGCTTTACTACACGTGCAACAGATCGCGCTGGACTACACTTCTCAGCGCTAGTTGAGGCCCACCACCCCGGCTTGTGGCACAACTATTTCTTTACTTCCCAAGCATCTCGGCCACGGCCTTTGATAAGTATGCCAGCACGTATCACGCCACGAATAAGCATTAAAAGTAATGCAAAATGATCAATATTCATTGATTTCATGTTGTTTGTTTGTTCATTTGTCTGTCTGTCTTACCTTTTGTCCACAGACTTCTAGGTTCCTCGTAATAGAGGTATATCCCCAACTTATTAGTTTGTTTCTTTTATTGCACCTTTTTTTACACATAGTGCTATTTTTAACTTTCACTGCCTTTAGCAGGGTGGGCCTTAGCGCGCCCACACCTGTTAAGGTAACACTTGCTAACTGGTCCTGAAGAAAGCCCTGTAAAGTCACACATACCACGGGCAGAAACATGTTAACCTCTCTTTAACAGGGAAACACCAGTATATTTTATTTGGTTAGTTCTCCCTACACATAGCTAGTTTTTATTATGTCAAGTTGACCAGCTAATAAATGATTTTTTGGTACAACTTTTGACATTTTTAAATTCACTCAACCCCCTTTTTCACATTCTTCCTTCACACAAACCTGCTCCGCAGTCTCCTGGCGTCGCAGCACACCGGGGAGGTATTCGATCTCTCCCGGTGGACCCGATGATGAAGCATGTCACCACTAGGGTGAGTGAGGGTTTCCTGAAAAAATCTTGTATTTTTTCTTGAAATTGGTCTGTTTTTCTGACCACTTACAACTGGCCTCAAATCCTACGTGCTATAACGCTTCTCTGACGGACACTCTTCCTTTGTTTATTTGGTCCGGAATGATAGGCAGGGGTGTTGGCTGATGGTCAAGGGAGTGCTCCTTGGCAGGCCATGCACGTTCCTGGTCCTCTACGCCGCCAAATGTGGGTCAAAATGGGTTCCTGCGAGATGTTTTGCGAGAGGTGGAGGATTTTGTAGAGGGAGAACTCGTGGTCCTGGGGGACTTTAATTTAGTCTGGGACAGGGACCTGGACTGTTGTCATCACCTGAGGTCCGACGCCGGCCTCTTTGCTGCGGAAACCCAGGACATATTTGGGGACCTAGGCCTTCTTGACGGGTGGCGTGCCCTTCACCTTCAGACTAGGGACTACACCTTTTTTCCCACGTCCACCACTTTTACTCTCGATTAGATCATATCTTTGTGAGTCAATCCTTATGGGGTGATCTCCGAGAGGGCAGCATATTCCCTCTATCGGTATCGGCCCACAGCTTACTGGTGCTTTGTCTGGCGTGGTCCCCTAGGACGACAGCAAGTGGTACTTTCCACCATCTCTAAACCCGGACGACATCTACTGCAAGGAGTTGCGGAAGAGCATTCGCGATTTCTTTGACCTCAACGAGTAGAAGACACTTCCATCTTCACCGTATGTGACGCCTTCAAGGCCACCATACGGGGTAAGTGTATAGCACTTAACTCCGCACTTACCAAAATGTGACAGACTGAACGGGAGGACCTGGAATGGGAACTAACATCACTCGAACAGGCGCACAAGCAGAACCCCTCTAGGGTAACGCTTCGCCCCCTGACAGCCTTCCGAAGTAAACTCAAAGCCCATTACAATAACCGAGCGGAGTTTACACTGCTGAGGATATGGCGCCTATCCTACTCCCAAGGCAACGAGGTTGGGAAACACCTGGCCCACCAACTCAGGGACAAGAGGGAGAAGGAGTACATAGGAGGTGTCCAGGATCCGTCGGGTGCCCTGACACACCGAGATGGGGATAAGGCGAACCTCTTTGGGGACTACTATGCCGCACTCTACTCGGAAGAGGCACATTCCCCGCACACTCAGGAGGACTACCTGCGGGCGCACCCGCTCCCCCAGGTTTCCGCGGAGTGGAACGACCTTCTTGCGGCCCCCATTACGGAGGAAGAAGTTAGGGATGCAATAAAAGTGCTGAAACCACATAAGGCGCAAGGCCTGGATGGATTCACTGCGCTGTTCTACCAGACCTTCACCTATGACGTCAGTGGCTTCTTGATGCGATTATTCAATACCATGGGTGAGATGGGGCTGACGTCATGTTCCATGGCAGAGGCAGATATATCAGTCATCCTGAAACCTGGGAAGGACCCCGCCCACCGCTTGCTCATCAACAGGCCCATCGCACTACTCAAAGTAGATACCAAGCTGTACTCGTCCATTTTAGCAAGCAGACTGCAGGATTTATTGCCGGACCAATTTCACCCGCTCCAGTCCGGCTTCATTAAGATTTTGGCTGCTAGAGAGTTTCCCCTCCTGTGCTGAAGCACCTAGATTCCCATTGTTCATGACGAGCTCAGCTAATCATAAGCACAGCTCCAGTGTGCCTCATGACGAGCTGAGCTCGTCATGAGCATCGAAAGGGTTAAGGGCCGTCAGATGCATGACAATACCAGGAGAGTGGTCCACCTCATTGAAAAGGCCACCCGCTCTCAGGATCCCAGCAGTCCTAGTAGGCCTCGATGCCGAGTAGGCCTTCGATCGGGTAGATTGAAACTTCATGTTCCGACCTTGGAGGCGTTTGGCTTTTCAGCTAAGTTTCTTACGATGCTCAGGGCAAACTACAGCAGCCCCCGTTCGAGGGTCATGGCGAACGGTCATTGCTCTGCCTTCTTCCCACACTCCTGCGGCATGCGGCAGGGCTGCCCCCTTTTGCCCCTGCTCTTTGCCCTAAGCATTGAGCCTTTAGCAGTGGCGGTGAGAGAGAACCCGAACATTCGGGGATTACCCTTCACGGGGGAACAACATAACATCTCTCTTTTCGCGGACGATGTTCTGCTATCCCTGGCGGATCCCACCCACTCCATTCCCTATGTCCAGGAGGGCTTGGAGTGTTTTGAGAATGTTGCCGGATTTAAGGTCAACCTGAACAAATCCTATATTCTCAACCTTCCGCTCCCCACTGCTGAGGTCGACCGCCTTCGGCCGATATTGCCGCTCCTGTGGTCCCTTACTTCAATAGTGTACTTAGGGGTCCACCTGCTCCCCACCATTGGGAAGCTTTTTGCAGCCAACTTCCACCCACTACTGACAAAGAATCAAGGTGACCTAGCTCGCTGGAAACCTAAATTTATCTCATGGCTAGGGCGGGTCCACGCGATCAAAATGTCCCTCTTACCTAAACTGATGTACCTTTTCCAGGCCCTTCCCATAAACCCCAAGAGCGATTTCTTTGGACGCCTCCGATCCATGATGCTTCGCTACATCTGGCAGGGTGGTCGTGCCCGAATCTCCTTTGTCACCCTCCGGCACCCGCAGAAGAAGGGAGGAGTGGGCCTCCCAGATATGCACTTGTATTACAAGGCGGCACAGCTCCGGGTCCTTGAGGAGTGGTCGCAGCCCATGTCTGAGAAGCATTGGCTACATATGGACCGTTCGGTGGCGGGGAGAACGATTTGGGACTTGGCGTGGAACCCAAAAAGGGATAGGCCCAGAAATGTGTACATTACTACCCCCACAAGTACCACACTGAAGGTCTGGGACTCGATCTCCCATGATGAACAATGGACGTTCTTCCCGTCCCCATATACCCCGATACATTTTAATCCTGCTTTTCCTCCTGCAGAGCGTGAGGGCCCTTTACACACCTGGAGGGCCGGGGGTTGCTACGCCCTTACACACCTCTTCCATGGGGATGCGCCACTCATGTATGCCAATTGTACGCGAGACTACTCGGTCTCCCCACTGGAGCAATTCCACCATGCCCTGCTGCTTCACTGGGCATTATCGCCATCGGTTAGAGACGCGGCCACCAGGCTGCCCACTGCCTTTGAAGCATTTCTTGCAAAAACTTCCACCATGCGAGGAACCATCTCCTTCTTGTATGACCTCCTGCTCTCTACCTCTATTTCTCCAAGGCCACAATATATGGGCCTTTGGGAGGACCGCCTTGGCCGCTCCGTAGCGGACGAAGAGTGGTCTCATCTATGGCATGACATTGGGAAACACAACCACTCGCTAGATCTTAGGGAGGCCCATCTTAAAACCACGATGGATTGGTACATGTACCCATCTAAATTAAAGAGAATTTTTCCGAACTCTTTCGATAGGTGCTGGAGGGGCTATGGTATGCTGGGCGATTTTCGCCACATATGGTGGGATTGCCCGATCATCCGTCCTTACTGGGCGGAAGTCCTGTCCCACATCAAAGAGATCTTGGGCTACCCTATCAAGGACACACTAGACCATGTGTTGCTAGGCCTTCGAGACCCTGATCTCGAACACCAGACACGAGCTGATAAAAAGATTCTCTGGCTTTTTACGGGGGTGGCCAAGTTAACGTTAGCTGCAGCCTGGAAGAAAAAGGAGGCACCGGCGCTTGCTCTATGGCATGCAAGGCTATGGAAGTTGCTAAGTATGGAACGGATGACAGATATCTTCCGGGGCGATTTCAAGAACTTTTCCTTCCGCTGGGGTCCACTGGTCCGCTTCCTGTCCAGCGGCTTACCTTCGGCGGTTTGTCCTCCCTCCTTGCGAGGCCTTCATCTATTCCAGACCTGAGTTGCTCTGACTGTCTGATTCTGTGAATGAATGTTATTACCACCACTGCGGAGAGGGGTGGGAATGGGTGGGGGGTGGGTGGGGGTGTTGGGAGGGGTGTTTGGAGACGACCGCACAGTAGATTAGCTGAAGGATCAGGGATGCAGACTATGACTGCCAAGCTATCTACTCGGCGAGCTAGCGGTACGCCACCCTGAACTGATGCCATCTGCAGGCCACGGCTCCTACATCTGATTTGAACTATGTTCCTCTGCTCGATACGTAGCTTGCGGGCCTCGGGACCAAGTTCACCGAGCAGCCGAGTTCATTGCTGTCTGCATACCCGATACCGTACCCCCCTGCGAGGGAAGTTGAGCAGGATTGTCGCTTCTTGAGGTTTTATACTTTCAAAATGTCAATAAAAACAACTTTAAAAAAAAAAAAATAACACCTACTCAGGCGCAGGAGTGCCCGTTTAATATAAGATCTAATATTTCAAGAATCACAGAGGACAGAAGATGGGAGCTAGGTAAAAGGATGGACTCCATTAGGCAACTGGGTGCTCAAGTTCAGCTGTGGTTCCCATCATACCTTAAAGTGATGAGAGCCAACAAAATGCACAATTTTTACTCCCTGAGGAGGTAGATCAATTCCTGATAAGTTGTAAGGCAAGCGGTTAGCCAAGGGCTGTTTTTTTTTACAAAGCGAATGAATTAATAGAGTAAAAGAGTAATATAATTAGATGCGGGGAAACCAGCATAATAAAAGTTAACATGGAAGACAGGTGTGGGTTTGCCGCTCGAATTGGCAACAACCAACGAGTAGACAGGGAGGGTTCCCAGGGGAGGAGGGAGGGTGTGATGGAGAGCTCAGGGGTGGTGGAGGGGTGTAAGGCGGGGAGCATAGGGTTAAAAAAGAAAAAAAATGGAAAAAGTGTCCTCAATTTATCTAGCCAGTGCTATTGAGTACAGAAAATTCAGGAAATCAAGGGATGGGGGATAGAAATATGAATATGAATAAAGGAAGTGAGCGATTGGGCATATTATGCTAGAACATAAATTGTCTTAGGGTGAAAAGGAGACAGAGACTGGTTCTGGAATACCTGAAAAATATCCCCATGAATGTTTTAATGCTTCATGAGACCCATCTAATGAGGTCAGAGTGTACGGCACTATTTAATAGGCAGAAATGGGTACAAAAATGTATAGCCACTGACCAGCAATGTTGTTCTAAAGGTGTGGCAATAATCATCAAAAATAACTCAGGAATAGAACTAGGTAGAACACAGGTAGACACTAAAGGAAGGTGGGTAGTGGCAGAGAGAAAAACCCAGGGCAGCATTGTTAGAACTGGGATTTCTGGTTGGCTCTGGCTTACGCCAAAGCAAGGCAGAAACCACAATTCTAGTCAGGGCAAGGGAGTCACACGCCAAGATAACCCCTGCTCACCCCCTTGGTTGCTTGGCACGAGTAGACAGGCTTATCCCGGAGGCAATGTGTAAAGCATTTGCGCTAGCACACAACAGCAACAACATCCTAGGCACACTACAAAAGGAATTCCACACAAGGTTATATAAAAATAAGTTTTGTATTGTCAAAATACATCAGATAGTAATCACAAAATAAACATTGTGCCAACTGGCATGGGCAATATTCACAAGGGATTATTTACACCAGGACAGGGCCACGTGGGCCACTGTCAGAATCAGCACTTAGTAGAACTAGCACTTAGAATAACTGTCACACCAACTAGCAATTATAGATCACAACCAGTAACCACTGGTAACAGGTAGGTACACCCTACGCAATACTAATAACAATAGGCATAGATCACGCATGGACACATAACCTCTCTAGTATAACATATTAGGCAAAGCAAACTTCTAAGCATGAGCACCTTTAGAAGTATAACACAAGCATAAAGGCAAAGCACATTACGCATAATCACATTTAGGCCTAACAAGTAAAATTACAGTAGGCAATCTCCTCACTAGTCTAAATACATTAGACTCTGTCTCCTAAGAATAAATCACATTTAGGGGCATTACTCACAGTGAAACATAATCTAACTAACATTAACCTACATAGGTAAAATAACCTCATAATCATAGTAACATCACATTGCGCAAAAATCACACTAGGCAATTACTATTATAAACATAGTAAAACCACATTGCGCAAAAATCGCATTAGGGCCTTGCGCCCTTCCCACATACCAGCCCCCTGGCCAACTGGCCATCTCAAGAAGGGGCTCAAATGCCCTATGTCCAGAATGTCAGGGTGCACTGCCAATGCAGCCCCAGTCAGGGGTGCGCCAAAGGCGCAAACCTAAATGTTGCAGCTGCCCACTAAGGGCTGGACAGCTGGGAACAGCAAAGGGGCCTGGTCATTGCAGCTTGCACTAAATGCTGCGCAGTTGTAGCAGGCCTGGCACCTCTGTGCCATCTCCGTCCCTCACAAGGACTTTCACCCAAATGGCGCCTAAACGGTGCAGCTGCCCACTAATTGCTGGGCAGCTGGGAACTTCAAACTGCGGCAAGGGCTCTCACTAGCCCCTGGGACAAAACTGCGCCAAACATGGGGACCCCTGGGCTCTAGGAACATCTCCCCAGGCAACACGTTGGAGCCACCTAGGCTCTGTAAAATAAATACCCCGTTGGAGCGGCCCTCTAGCTAGAGGGCCACTCAGGAACCAACTATGGTGCCCTCACTGGCACCTCACAGGGCTTTCAAATAAACTTGCCCCCCTGGTGGAGCCACATGACTCCTAAAATGAAGGGGCCCACGACTAGGGCATCCCCGGGCTCCCCCTGGCCCGGGTGACAATTACGGGCCCGGCACCACTGTAGCTTTGGACCCTCACTGGGACCTTTTAAACAATTATGCCCCCTTTGGAGCGTATTGCCCCTCAAAACAAGACAGGCCCCGATGGTGGAGCCACTCGGGCTCTTGACGTCAGTGAGGCCTTTTAGGAGTGGCCCACCGCTCCTAGCATGGTCTGACACAGTGCCTCACTCAGGCACTTACACCCACGTGCGGAGCTTCCCCCCGCAACCCCTCACTCACCAGGCTGTTCGCTGGCTGGGGCTCCTCCGGGCGGCAACTTCCTCCGTGGCGGCAACTTCCTCCGTGGCGGCAGCAAGCGGGGCTCTCTAACTCTCAAGAGCCTCGCCGACGTCCGCGGCCGCATCACCGGTCTCCTTTGGGCTGTGCGGAGCTCTCCTCAACCACCGGAGCCCCGCCTGCACCCTCGACCGCCATGCTCCTTCGCCACACAGCTTCCTATCCTGCCGCACTTCCTCTTCCATCCACGGTCCTGCTCACAACCAGGCGGGCCGCGGAGGCCATTATTAAAAATGGCTCGGGCCGCAGCGGCGATTCTCCTGGTACCACATGAGGGGTGGCCTCCCTCGAAATCCAATTAAAAGATAGAAGCGAGGTAGGCACTCGCTAAGGGCGCCATACACGGGGTAGCACCCAAAATATAATTAAATAGGCAAAGAAATATGCAGGGTGGGCACCTGCGCACTTGGGGGCATATAAGGGGCAGGAGCACTCCCTCCCAGGGAAAAAAACAGCGCTATGCCCAGAAAGTAAAGTAAAGCGCTCTCAAGGCACTGGGGGCATAGACAAGCTCACAGGAATGACCCCTATAGCAAGAAGGGTCCCAGCAACACAGGTCCAAGAGAATTCCTACAGGACAAGTCCCTCAGACATCCAGAGGCTGGGCATGGCCCAGGGAGGCAAGCCTTCCCCTGGGCCCAAGCAGCAGCACACCCCTGGCAGGATTCAAGTAGCAAGCACAATCCTTTGTCTAAAGGTGCAGGGTGGGGGCAAAACCAGGCGCAGCTGGTTTGGGAGCACTCTTGATGAGCTCAGCCACCCCTCCCATTTACTTGTCTGGCCAGGGTCATCAGTCGCACCACAGGGGGAAGAGCCAGCATTGTGTGGGGAAAGCCCAGCTCTATTCAGGTCTCAGGTGCACCCCTCCCTCACATCAGCATGCTAATCTCTCCACTCACCACAGGGGCAGACCCATACAGACTCCTGGAGCCAGGCTCTCCAGCCAGCTCCAGCCAATCACGTGCCAGCACACTTTCTGCACAAACATGCCAACTTCTAGAAGTGGCACTTCCACACTAGACACAATCATGCCGCATACATCATTGCGCAGCATTCAATCTCACGAGTTCGTACATACAAAACTCAACCCTGCACTCCCCACACATGAGGAACTACCATGGTCACACATATTCCCAATGCATTCCTATGGGAGGGCAGGTCACTCACCACACACACAGAGAGCGCACGCACTTTACACTGGACCACAGTGAAAAAGTGCGCAGAGACCTAAAATCACTAACACCAGGTTACAGAAACAGGCTAGGCAAAAGCAAAAAGTTTCGGGGTGAACCTGCCAAAAAGGGCCGTCTCCAACAAGCATCTATACTTTAGCCAGTAATGATGGGCCAAACGAGGATGAGGTGAGCTTTTTGAACAATCTTTGCTCTGTCCTGATAGATTTTGAGGCCCCACTGATAATAGGTGGAGACTTTAATCTATTAATGAATAATGAGCTGGACAGATCTTCCCCTCGTACCCAAATGTATGCGCCCCATGTAAGAGCATGCCTCTTAGCCATGATAAATAACTTCAATCTGTGTTATATATGGTGAAAAAAAAATTGGAAATATGAGAGATTATTCTTTCTTTAGTAAAAAAGAATTGTGACTACTCCAGGATAGACTACATTTTTATGGACCGCCTGGAGGTAGAAAGGGCTAAGAAAGTGGAATATCTACCCATACACTTATCAGATCATGGTGCAATAGAACTGAGTATGGAGCTCCCTTCTACCCCATTGTGTAAGAGGTGGACATTAAACAGAAGATTGCTGTCACAAACAGAAATAATGGAAAAGATCAAATCAGATGAGGAAGTCTTCTTTAATCAAAATCAAGAATCTACTTCTGTTCATGTGGTTTGAGACGCCTTTAAAGCATTGCTGAGAGGTATGCTGAAGGGGGCGGCAGCAGGGTGGGTTCAATCAGAAAAAGAGAAGACAGCTTCACTGGAGGAGCAGTTGAGTACATCTGAAGTAAGATTACATTCTGGACAAGTTCAGGGGGAGGAAAAAGATAAATTGATGGGTATGCTGGAGATCATCAATGCAAATATAGATTAACATTGGAAAGAATCATGTTCCAGAAGTGCGAAGCAAGTAGAATGAGAGAGTTCGGTCAGGGTGAGGAATGCGTTAAATTGTTAGCTATAAAGAGCAGAGCGGACAGGTCTCAAAACAATATAACTAGGATTAGAATAGAACACGGGACGAACCTTCCACTCAGTTCACGGATAATAAGAACGAGATTGAGAGGGAATTTTGTAAATTTTTACAAGAACTGTATAGGGAGGTTTTAGTTCCAGATAAAATAGCTGTAGATCTTTGGCTGGCTCAGAAACAGCTTTCTAAATTGGCCCCTGAAGTATTAACGTTACTAAATCAAAATGTAAAAAAAATGTAAATTGATACTTGTATAGCGCACTACTCACCCGCAAGGGTCTCAAGGCGCTTGTACGAATACCGCTGTGGAACCCATCCTGGCTTTCCCAGTGAGGCGTCGACTCCTGGGCACACCCAAGGTGGAGGCCAGGCATCCTTAGCGTTGTGGTGGCCATAAATCAAGACACAACAGGGAGTGAAATTATGGAAGCTATTAAGAAAATAAAAAAGGAAAGGCAGCAGGCCCAGATTTAATCCCATATGAGATCCATCTGCGGTTGATGGAGGAAATCATCCCAACTTGGTTGAAACTGTTTAATGAGATTCTGCAGGGTCATTCTCTATTCCCGGATTCCTGGAAAGAGGCAAGCATCACCCTGATCTTAAAACCTGGTAAAGACCCTACCCAATGCCAATCATATCGCCCGATATCTTTACTGAACTCCGACTATAAAATCTTCACCGGTATTATTAACGCTTGTCTGAGTTAAAAAACAGGGGCAATAATACACGACGATCAGAAGGGTTTCTTCCCTGGGCGGCAGATGAAGCATCTTGTTATCTCTCTGCCCCGCTAACAATAATAACTTTGGACGCTGCAAAAGCCTTTGATCGTGTTAATTGATGTTATCTGCTAAGTGTATTAGAGGCTTTTGGGTTTTATTGTACTTTTAGAAATCTGTTGGGGAAAATATATAGCAAACCACATGCCCAAATATTAGTAAACGGGAGCCTTTCTGCCCTAATACCAATAGGGTGGGGTACTAGACAGGGCTGCCTGTTGTCTCCTACACTCTACGACTTATACATTGAGCCGTTTGCGCAAAGCTTAAGATTAAATAATGAAATACAGCCCTTTTTAATTTTTGGTTTTTCAAGGAAACTTGCCCTATATGCGGATGATTTAATCCTTTTTACATCTAATGCTAACCAAGCTCTACCAAGCCTATTAAGGGAAGTACAGGTTTTTGGCAAACTGTCAGGCTATGAGAGTAATAACAGTAAAACGGAGATCATGGCATGGAACTCCGAAGTGCAGGGTTACAGGATGTCAAAGGAGATACGGAATTTGGGAATCACTAGTACTCAAGAGCTGTCAGATCTCCCTAAAACAAATATAGCCCAAGTATCTAAAGAAGTCGAAACACTGCTAAAAAGATGGCAGAATTTACCACTTACACACTATCGCAGGGTAAATCTGACTAAGATGTGTGTTCTGCCAAAGTTCACTTACCTTTTTAATAACATCCCCCTGACTTTTGACAAAATCTTCCTAAACAAAATTCAGGGTAAGATCTCTTCTTTTGTTTCGGCCGGGAAGGGGATCAGACTCTCCTGGAAAAAGCTTAGACGAAAAATGGCACATGAAGGTTTGAGTCTACCAGACCTACAGATTTACTGTTGGGCATACCAACTGTAAAACAACAGAATGCTCCTAAATAGGCCGGATGACCACTTGATGGGCCGCATGTTCAAGGCAATGTTGCACAGGGTTTCAACCGAGGGTTTCATGTATAAATTTGGCGCCCCAACATTTTTCAAAAAAGTTTGCTTGCAGGTTGTACTTGCTGCCTCAAAATTATGGTTTGACTGACGTACTATTTTAGGCATTCCCTATTACAGTGAGTGGGAACCTGTGTGGGATTTTCCAGGTACCCCAAAATGCTTGAACGACGTGTTATCTCAAAGAGGCAGTGGTGAAGAGGTGGGGCGATATAGTCAAAGGAAACAGCTGCCTCCCGTGGGATGCTTGGAGCCATCTAACAAAAAACAGTTTATCCAGATTTAAATACTATCAAATATCCACATGGTGTGCAAGTCAAAACTGGCAATTTCCGGGAGACTGTGCAATGAAAGAGAATCTCCAGGATGTCAACCCAAGGAAGAAGGAAATCTCTCTTGGTACAATTATTTACTGGAGGCAGCAGACCAGAAATTGGACCCCCCCCCCCCAAAAGGTCTGGGATGAGTGCTTGCCAGAAGAAGAGCTCCAAATGTTATGGTAAGTACCTTTGGAAAAATTATATTGTTTAATCAAATCTGCTGCACTAAGAAAGAATCACTTCTTTACCATCAATACCATATATTGGTCTCCGCTCAAGATATCTAAAATAAGGGGAGGAGGAGAATCATGCTGTATAAGATGCCAAGCCCAAGAGGCGGACAACATCCATAGTATGGAGGTTATATGAGGACTAAAAATAATGTATAAAAAATAAAATAAAAACAATATTTCCTTAAAATTCCTGCATAAACAATTGACCCTGAATTAAACTTTTATTTTTTCGCTCCTCTATATTATGAATGCTCTTCTTCTCCCCATCTTCCTTTTTTAAATTTTTTTATTTTATTTAAACTTTTCATTTTTTTATGCAAGGAACAAGCAAGATACAGAGAAGAAAAATGGATCTAAAAAGGGGGAAAAAAGACAATCAATCAATACACAGTAAACAAAGCATTGGTGCGATACAATCAAGTGCAATTATTATCACAAAAGCAGCAAAAAACTATATAAACATAGATAATTAAATGAGGGCAGCAAGAAATAACAACCCAGAAGATTAAGCATGACACCGGGGTTTATGAGAGAAAGAGAAAAAAAAATAACATTTTAGAAATAAAGTAAGAATAACTCCCATCTTCCTTATGCATGCTTCTTCAGTATATGCCCTACTCCAAATCTTAAACCTGTCTGTCTTAATCTCTTTTATGAAGCCATATCCCTGCTACTTAACAATGTCTAGATGAGAAGCAAGCACTGCTTCTCACATATTCACCGTTAAAGGTGCCCCGATTCTAGTGAACCCGTTTCTTTCCATCTGGAATGCCTCTCTGTCACGCGGCCAGTTCCCCTCAGTGTGGAAACAGGCCAGGCTTGTCCCCATACTGAAAAAACCCGGTGCCGACCCATTACTATTTAGCAACTATCGGCCTATATTGCTTTTGCCCAAACCTGCCAAGATTCTGGAGAAAGTGGTACAGAAACAGTTGGCACTGTATCTAGAGTCAAACCAGCTGTTACACGACTCCAAGTCCGGCTTTAGAACCGGCTATAGTACTGAGACAGCGCTGCTTGAAGTCTCAGAAATCATCAGGGAATCAGTGGATAGGGGCGAGGAGGCAATGCTGGTCCTCCTCGACCTATCCGCTGCTTTTGATACTGTATCCCATAAAATCCTTACCACCCGCTTACAACAGCTAGGGGTCGGTGGGACAGTGCTAGCTTGGATCTCCTCTTTCCCGTCTAGTCGTTCTCAAAGGGTTATGATGCACCCATTTAAATCCGAGGACAAACCCCTCCTGTGCGGAGTGGCCCAGGGCTCTGCTTTGAGCCCTTTATTGTTTAATGCTTATGTGGCCCCTCTTGCCAAGGTAGTGGAGTCCTGGGGTGTCAGGGTGGTCTCCTATGCTGACGATACTCAGCTTATCTTTTCCTTTCGAGACCATTCTGACTCCCTCTTTTCCAACTTTAGAAACTGCCTTGGCAACATCTGCACCTGGATGTCAGCCAATCATCTTGCCCTCAACACTGACAAAACGGAGGTTCTTTTTTTCAGCAAGAAATCCCCCCCCCCTGCAATCCTTTGGTGGCCTACCGTTTTGAATCCTCCACCCACTCCCGTTCAGGCAGCTCGCAACCTTGGCTTCACTTTTGACAACTCTTTGTCCGGAAGTGCCCAAGTCAACAAAGTTGTAGGGGCCTGTTTCTCCAAATTACGTATGATCAGGAAAATCTTCCCTTTCCTCCCTCAATCATCTCGCAAAACTGTTGTCCAGGCACTCATCACCACCCATCTAGACTATGCTAACAGTCTATATGCAGGTGCCCCCCTATACCTTATCGACCGTCTGCAAATAGTTTCAGCCCGGCTCATTGGTAATATCCCTGCCCGTACTTCAGTCAGAGCTTACCGAGATGAGCTTCACTGGCTTCCTATTTCACGACGCATCGATTTCAAAATTCTGACCCTTACATTTCGTGCTATTCATGGAATTGGCCCGCTATATCTGAGAAAGCGTCTCAAAATCTCTGCTTCAGTTAGACATCTGAGATCCAACAGCCTTCGTCTTCTGATGGTACCAAGATTCAGGCTTTCTCGGAGTGGCGGCAGATCTTTCACCGTCACTGCCGCCAAGCTCTGGAACAGCCTCCCTCTTGATCTCAGGTTTTGCGAATCTGAGCCAGCCTTTCGACGCAAACTTAAAACCTGGTTGTTCACTAAGCGTTAGGGCTTTGGTATTGTCTGATCTTTGCACTCTCCTAGTCCCTCAGTGGGATATGATTCTGGTTACTCTTTATGGGGACAATCATGTAATCCTAGCACCGGGACACCTCCGCCGGAGGTAGCTGTGCGCTCTACAACCTTCCTAAATAAATAAATAAAGGTCACAAATCAGTCATTAATGTGCCAGAAAGAAACTGGAGTAAATGCATGGCATGGTTTCCTTAGCATTAAAGAGCAATCGCAATCACCAATGAACTGAATACTAATTCTAGGGCTCCAGAGTAGCATGCTACTCACTGTAAGTGTTTCAATGGCTCTTCAAGGGTAGCAAGCGCTATATAAACATACTTTCGATGCAGTTCAATTTTAATATTTGAAGGTGGCACAGATTATGGTCATAGTCAGATAGCACTTTTAGTTGATCCTACAGGTCAGAAAGCTTATTTTCATAAAATCCAAATGGTTTTTTTTTAGTTTTAAAATTGCAAAGATCATCACACCCACAGATTTCCCAATGGATGACATTTTGTTAATGATGACTTAAGCTGGACATCTGTAATTGTCACATAAGAGGGGGTGCATCACTTCTGATCTCCAGTAAGAAAGTTGAAAAACAACTTGGAAAATAATGCCAGAACACTGCTCAACACTTCTCAGGGGTGCAATATGAAAAGAAATTGGATATAGCTAAGACAATGTCAGTTTACCACTTTGTCCATCAGGATAGTAAAGAATTTTGTAAAACATGCTAGCACCATATTCAGAGTTCAAAATTGACCACAGCAAATGTCTCCTGAGTTTCAGTGGCCACAATAGGTATAAAATCCATGGAGCATCAGGAGACACCTAGGCAGTAGAAGCAGCATGAATGAGTGAGAGAAAGGTTGATGCATTAATGACATCCCCATTCAACATCCATTGTTGTGATACTTTTGTTGATAGAAATGTGACCATCGTGATTTAAACAATGTTATCTCAAGTAGATCTATGTATGTATGTGTTATTTGAATCGCGTGCACCTAGCCAAAGGGCCACAGAGAACTTGTCGTAATTTGACGATGGCCGGGTTAGCGCTTAGCTTTGCTACACGTTATTCCCCTTAACTTGGCCATATTAGAAAACGCCATTTTGGATGTTACGGCGGCCATTTTAGAGAATGAGCCGCCTCGTGGTCAGCATGCCCTTTAGTCCGTTGTCCGTACCACTGACCACTCGACTTTGCCCAGCAACAGGCTATTTTTAGTAACGGTCAAGCCTCTGCATGCGCAGTTCCAACTGACCAGTCACCCCTCAGGAATGTCCCGCCAAACTGACCAGTGGAGTTGTAACCCCTCCCACGAGTTGGCTGTACTCCAAAAATGACCATATATGTACATAAAGCTTTGTAACCTTGTACCGCCTATCTTTTTATTACCTGTAAAGTGTATAAAAGAAGGACTCACACCAATGTTTGGTGTGATACTTCATGCATTGCCGAAGGGTGCTGTAGGAATGTACCACCACCCCATGGGGTCTTAATAAACTTGTTCTTTGTACTTTTCAGTTTCCGTGCCAACAGTTCTTTCGGTGTAAGTGGGTTATCTACGGAGCATGTAGGCCTTGGGAACCCGATACCACAAATTGGCGACCACGAAGGGACTCATCGGTGACTCGGATGCCCGAAGGAGAGGTCGTGACAAAGGATTGGAAACTCGCCATGGGCCCGTACGCTGCCACTGAGTGACCCGAGTCTTGGCACCCACGGTGTTTTCTTCCTTTCCTTCTGATCTGACCTTCCAGGTGGCGCCGGTCTCCGACTGAGATCTTGATCATCTGCATTGCTGTACAGTGCCTATTTGGCTGATTCGATTAAAGACCTTGGCAGTTGGAACCTGGATATTTGAATTGGGTAAGACTTGTGATCAGTAAGGTAGTCTCCGGACGCTTACTGAAGTTCTATGATTTGTGTTCGGTAAGGTAAAAGGAGGCGCAGGAGAAGAAAGAGAGGGAGGCCCGGGAACGTAATTTGCAAACGACCGGTCAATTTACTATTCGTCGTCCGCTTTATCCTGTCCTTAATAATGAAATTGATGATTTTTCATTACTAGATCGCTCTCCGCCTCCGTATGTCCACCCTACGGCTCCGTCCGAGGATTCTGGTGATGAAGGTTGGGATAAGTCGGATGGAAAGGACAACTCGAGTGTCAGGTTATCTGCGGAAAGAGCCTCGGACTTGCGTAGTCTTGCTAGGAAATTAAATATGGATCATATAACTGTAGCAACGGTTTTAGCTGAAAGGAAAATGTGGTCAGAACGAGAATTACTGTGTTTCATAAATACTTTAGCACAGGAAGTTGTTACTCGCTTTCGTAAATATTCGGAGACTTTAGAACCCAAAGCTGTGTCGGTCTATTGTGAGAATTTGGATAAAGGTTTATTTGCTCTTTCAGATGTTGATGACCTTTTCAAACGACTACTCCATCTGCGGGATGAGGCGACCAGACTGCGGGATGAACGGGGACATGCTAAAGAGTCCGTGCCGGGGTCGACGGAGGAGTCCAAAGAGTGTTCTCTCCGGGGTTCAGATAAGAATTCTAAAGTGCATGTTATGCCTATGCGTGAAGCTGCACCTTTGTATGTTCCCCCAAAGGGAGATGGCACAGATGACGATAAAACGTCGAAGGATGCGAAGGGGTACTTTATATATAATTGGGTTTATACGCCTTGGAATAGAGCAGATGTTATGGCACTAAAGAACTCCCTGCCCGATCTTCGTAAAAATCCAGCTGCATTCTATGAAGGGGTGGAGGGGGCAATTTCCTCTTGTGTTATGACTCTTGTTGATATAGATCTCTTCTTTGGGTTAATTCTTCCCCCTGATATGTGGAGGTTGATTCGTAAAACTAATGATCAAATGATTTTTGGGGCTACTTGGAAGGACTTAGAACAGTCCGATTTACTAAGGGAACCTGCATGTAAACCCTGTGCTTTGATTCTAGATCTCCCGTCGGCTATTTTGACTAAATTAAAAACTCTGGTGCCTCCTAAAAAGATCGATTGGACTATGTTGGCTTCATGTAAACAGAAGCCAGATGAATCGGTATCTGATTTCTTTACACGCTTTCAAGAAGCTTTTCGTGATTATAGTGGGCAATCATTAACAGACGATACGGGTAGGCATCTGTTTGTTGATAAGTATGTGGCTAATCTCTTACCGGAGATTGCGAAGCGATTGAAAACGAGCGAAAGTTCCTGGACCACGGCGACCCCTGCGTCTTTGTTAACTATGGCTCAGTATTATGAGCGTCAGGAATTGGAGGCTAAAGAAAGTGTTGATAAGAAAGTGAAGGAATTGAAAACGAAGGTGATGTTGGCACAGGTTTGTGGAACGCAATCTAGAGGGAATGATAGAGGTAGGCGAGGAGGGGGTAAGGCGTCGTACGGGCGTACGGATATAGCGGAGGACCAATGTGCCTATTGTAAGGAGTTTGGGCATTGGGCTGATAATTGTCCGGTACTTCGTGAGCAACGTAGTCAGCGTGGTCGAGGAGGTGGAAGGTCAAGGAACAGTAATTCCGGGGCGAGAGGTGGTGGAGGTGATCGTGGTAGGTTTGAAGAGAGGGGCCATGGCCAGGATGAACGTAATACATTTGATAGACGGAACCAGTATCAGATATCGGAGGGTGAGAATGTGGAGCATCAGGATTACGTGCATGCATAGGACTGCGTAGGATGGGGGGGGGAATCAGTTGAAGTGCCAGTAGATCAGAGAGGTCCATATGTATCAGCGGGCATTTTGGGTTCTACTGATCAGTTTTTAGTCGACACAGGAGCTACTCGTAGCGCCTTGTCTAAAAACTTGGTTCCGAGGGCTCCCCTGTCTGGCGAAATGATAACATGTGTAGGGTTTGATGGCACACCCTCTCCTAGCCCATTATCGAAGCCTCTTGCACTTTGTCTTGATACATTTTTTAGTTTTGGTCAATTTTTGTTGTCACCCCATACACCAGATAACATTTTGGGCATTGATTTGCTCAAATATTTTCGAGCAACGATACGCTGCGCTCCGGAGGGAGTGCGAGTTATTTTGAATGACAATTATCCAGAATCAGACAGATTTTGCACTATACAAGAAAGTGAAGCATTAGCCTCTCTCCCCCACACGTTATGGGCTACCTCAGATACGGATGTGGGACAGATGCTTATTCCACCTATTCGAATTACTGTAAAGGAGGGAGTACTTTTGCCACGTGTACCACAGTATAAGATTTCCAGGGAAGGTGAAATTGCCTTGACGCACATTGTTCAGGATTTGAGCATTGCAGGCGTGGTACACAGACAAAATATCGATTTTTTAATATCGATAAGCAAAAATATCGAAGTTTTAATATCGATATACAGAAATATCGAAGGTAAGTAATATCGACAGTCTAAATATCGATATTGGTATGATATCAGTAATATCGAAGTTGTAAATATCGATGTTAATAATATCGAAATTAATAACTTTGATGTTACTAATATCTATTTTTAAATAAATTTAGTGTATATTATATTGTATTAATTATGTTTTAATATTTTTTTTAATGTTATTTTATTAAATATTGTGTTTTACTACTGTAGCGGGTTGTGGGTTTATAGGGGAATAGGGTGGGAAGTAATTTAATTATGTTAAATTAATTATTAATTATTAGGAATTATTAATTAATTAATTGAGAATTAATTTTAAATTATTTTAATTAATTTATTAATTGATAAATATGTTCTGTAGCGGGTTATGGGTTTATAGGGGAATAGGGTGGGAAGTAATTTAATAATAATTAATTAATTGATATATGTTTGTACATATTTTAAATAATTAATTGGTAATTAATTTCTATTAATTAGTTAATTAATTAATATAATTTTTTATCATATTTATAATTATTAATTAGTTGGTAATTAATTATTATTAATTATTTAATTAAATTAATTAAAGTAATTTTTATATATATTATTTATTGTTATTAATTAATTAATTGTGCAAAATAATATTAATTATTACATTAAGTTAATTACAGCAAATGTGCTAATATATTTATTTTATTGTTATTGTTAATTAATAATTAATTGGTAATTAAATAATATTAATTAATTGTGGGTACAGGGGTATTTTTAGGGTTCAGGGTCAGTTTTCAGGTCATGGGTACAGGGGTATTTTTAGGGTTCAGGGTCAGTTTTCAGTTCATGGGTAAAGGGGTATTTTTAGGGTTCAGGGTCAGTTTTCAGTTCATGGGTAAAGGGGTATTTTTAGGGTTCAGGGTCAGTTTTCAGTTCATGGGTAAAGGGGTATTTTTAGGGTTCAGGGTCAGTTTTCAGTTCATGGGTAAAGGGGTATTTTTAGGGTTCAGGGTCAGTTTTCAGTTTTTGGGTAAAGGGTTATTTTTAGGGTTCAGGGTCAGTTTTCAGTTCATGGGTACAGGGGTATTTTTAGGGTTCAGGGTCAGTTTTCAGTTCATGGGTAAAGGAGTATTTTTAGGGTTCAGGGTCAGTTTTCAGTTCATGGGTAAAGGGGTATTTTTAGGGTTCTGGGTCAGTTTTCAGTTCATGGGTAAAGGGGTATTTTTAGGGTTCAGGGTCAGTTTTCAGTTTGTGGGTAAAGGGGTATTTTTAGGGTTCAGGGTCAGTTTTCAGTTTGTGGGTAAAGGGGTATTTTTAGGGTTCAGGGTCAGTTTTCAGTTCATGGGTAAAGGGGTATTTTTAGGGTTCAGGGTCAGTTTTCAGTTCATGGGTAAAGGGGTATTTTTAGGGTTCAGTGTCAGTTTTCAGTATTTGGGTTAAGGGGTATTTTTAGGGTTCTGGGTCAGTTTTGGGTTTTTGGGGTACAGTCGTACAGGGTAAAAATTAAATAAATTTAAATTAAATCAATTAAATGAAATTATAAAATATAAAATTACATTAAATTATTACGTTTTTAATTTATTTTAAATGTATATGTATTAGTTTTAATTTTTTTATTATGTTTTAATATTTTTATTTAATATTTGTAAAATTATATGTATTTTATAATTATTTTAACATTATTATTAATACATTTAAAAAAACGATATTTTTAATTCCGATATTTTTGTACTACGATATTATTTTTTCGATATTTTTGTACTTACCTTGTTAGGGATAGGATTCCGATATTTTTGACTTCGATATTTTTGTCCCGATATTTTTGTAGGTCGATATTTTTGATTTCGATATTTAGTCAGACATTCGCAGGCGTAGTGGAGGAAGTTCCCTATAATGTTTGCAACAGTCCTATTCTTCCGATTCTTAAGAAAGACACTGACGACAAGGTCTATCGATTTATTATTGATTTGCGAGAAATAAACAAAATTGTCATTCAACAATATCCGGTGGTGTCCGACATCACCACATTGCTCACATTGGTTCCCCCGACGGCGACGACATTTAGTGTCATCGACCTGAAAAATGCGTTCTTTTCCATTCCCATCCATCCTGATAGCAGATATTTATTTGGCTTTACGTTAAATAATAAATCGTATAGATTTTGTCGTGTTCCTCAAGGTTACACTGAGAGTCCTAGTATCTACAGCCAGGCTTTAAAGAGGCAGCTTGATTCTTTTCAATTGCAATCTGGAGTAGCCCTTATTCAATATGTTGACGACCTCTTGTTGGCTGCAGACACGTATGCACAATGGGAAGAGAGTACGCTTGCCTTGCTTTCCTTTTTGGCTCAGAACAATCATAAGGTTTCGAAGAAAAAGCTTTAATACTGTAGACCCAAGGTGACCTACCTCGGTCATCTTTTGCCTAAGGAGGGGCGTGCATTAACATCAGATCGAATTCAGGCGATTTTAGATACACCAGTCCCCCGCACTCAGAGAGATGTACGTGCCTTTATAGGATTAACGCCCTTTTGTAGACAGTGGATCATGGGGTTTTCGCACATTATAAAACCTTTGTTAGCATTACTGTCCAAAACTACACCAATGCCCCTCGAATGGACAGTTGAATGTCAAAATGCTTTTGATCAATTGAGACAAGCCCTTTGCTCTGCACCCGTGTTAGGTACACCAGATTATACAAAGATTTTCACGTTGTACGTGCACGAGAAAGATGGGTGTGCGTTATCAGTGTTAGTGCAGGCACATGGGGACAAGCAGAGGCCATGTGCCTACTTTTCAGCGGTTCTTGACCCTGTAGCACGAGGGTTACGTGGATGTTTTCGAGCAGTTGCAGCAACAGCGGTAGCTATAAGACAAAGTGAGGGAATAGTTTTATCGCACAAATTGTTGGTGTTAGTTCCTCATGCAGTAGATGCCCTGTTGAATCAAACCAAAACACAGTATCTCACGAGTGCACGTTTGACAGGATATGAGCTCACACTTTTGGCGCCACACATCACATTGAAAAGATGCGCTACTCTGAACCCTGCCACTTTATTGCCCTATCCGGTTGAGGAGGGTCAGGAAGAAAAACATCACGATTGTGTTTTCCTGAATGAGGAACAGACAAAGGGTTGTGTTGACTTGCAGGATATGCCACTTCCAGATGTGGATGGGAACTGTGGGTTGATGGATCGTGTTTGAGGCTGCCAGATGGTATGACTTCCGCAGCATATGCGATCACGACACTTAAGACAGTGGTAGAAACAGCTAGGATACCACAGAAATTGGCTCAAGCAGCAGAGCTGATAGCCTTGACAAGAGCCTGCAAGCTGAGTACTGGTCTATGTGTGAACATATACACAGACAGCCGGTACGCCTTTGGAGTAGCGCATGATTTCGGGCTGCTCTGGAGAGAACGTGGGTTTTTGACTTCTCATGGAGTACACATTATGCACGGAGAACTGGTGCGTGATCTCCTAAAAGCATTGCTTTGCCCAAAGAAAGTAGCGATAATTAAATGCAGTGCCCATAAAAAGATCACTGATAAAGTGGGTCAAGGAAATGCTTTTGCAGACAGCATAGCAAGACAAACAGCTATGTCCCGAACTGACTCCCCCATGTATGTAACAAAATCACAGGCTGAGCGCTGGTATGATGCTAGAGCGGAGATACTAGATATTCAGAAATCAGCGACTGAATCAGAACTTGCGGCATGGGCAACAGAAGGGGTACTAGATGATGAGGGTTGTTGGAGAAGCAAGGACATGGAGAAATGGAAATTGCCTGAAGCTTACTTGCAGGCGATGGTTCAGATGACACACGGATTAGCGCATGTGGGAGCTCTTGCAATCACTCGATTGTTAACACGAGTTTGGGAGCATCCTGAGATTGCCAATACTGCCAAGAGAGTAGTGCAGACCTGCCTGATATGTTTACAGCACAATCCTGCGAAAGGGACTCATACTCCGAAAGGAGGGTTCGTTCCACCTTCTGCACCATTCGAGGTACTCCAAATGGATTACATCCAGCTTGAGCGCTGCAATAACCTTAAGTATGTCTTAGTGGTGGTGTGCGCCTTTAGCAAATGGGTTGAGGCCTTTCCCACGAAAGATAATACAGCTTTGACAACAGCTAAGTTGTTGCTCAAGGAGTACTTCCCTCGATTTGGAGTTTGCAAATTTTTGTGGAGCGATAATGGGCCTCATTTCGTTGGGAAAATTGTGGAGTATGTACTGAAGGGGTTGGGGATCCAGCAGAAGTTTCATGCTGTGTTCCACCCTCAGTCAGCAGGTCTTGTCGAGCGGTACAATGCTACGTTGAAGTTGAAACTGGCTAAGATTGTGGCGTCCACGTCATTGAAGTGGCCGGATGCCTTGCCGTTAGCATTGCTCTCTCTTAGATCAGTGCCCCACTCTCGAACAGGCCTCACACCGTATGAAGTGGTGTTTGGAAGGCCTATGAACATATGGGGAGTGCCTAAGCCGCGATTGATACATAATGTGCCTTGCATAATGATGAACGATTATTTGGCACGATTAACAAATGATTTGCTTTCTATTCATCAACAGGTTCGAGAAGCGCTCCCTGACAATTCTGCTGGAGAGGCTCACAATCTTCGCCCTGGTGACTTTGTTATGGTGAAATCGTTTGAGAGTGCGAATAGCTTGGAACCGAGGTGGCGTGGCCCCGAGCAAGTCCTCCTGGCAACTCGAACGGCTGTGCGAGTGACCAACAGAAAGCGGTGGGTGCACTCAACTCACTGCCGCCGTGTCTCTCCGGATCTGGTGAATCCTACTGTACTGACCGACTACAAGGAGATTTTGGATAAAGAAAAGAGCCCAGCTGTGACATCGGCCGAAGTTGAGGGAGCCTTCCCGGACCACACTGTTTCTGGACGACAGCGTTACGATCTGCGGCCACGATAGGAGGAAGATTTTTGTTTTTCGAGACTGGTTGGTTACCGCTCTGGGGTTTGTGAAACGGAAGCCGGGAATCTCATGGGGGGGGAATCAGTTCTACCAAGAGTAGCGACACCCGTCTTGACCCCGGAGAAGAAAACAACGGCTACCTCGGAGCTCAGCACCGTATTTTTCTTTTTTGGGTAAATACAATTTAGACATTGTGAACTCTTTGAACTATGGCGTCTTCTGCATCACGAGACAAAAGAATACTTGGTGCCATTTTGTTCGTATTGACAATTGTGGTGATAGCAGTAATAGCCTGGGTAGTAGAACTTGTGGTGCCTGTACGTGAACATTTGCTGCCGACTACCCCGGCTCCATCTGAACATTTTCACTTCACTTTGCCCTATCATGAAGAACGACACCGACAGACTTATTTGAACAATAGCTTCATTCAGATTTTGCATCATACTCACAATATGACGAAGAACACTTCAAACTGCTGGGTGTGTGGGATGTTGCCTGGTCATCAGAAGAAAGGGGGCACGCCACTCATCCCACTCCCATTTTCGCATAATGGCTCCTGCAATGCCTGGTACACTCTTCTATTCACTTTATGATGGCCAACGAAGGGGGGGGTGCTCTTCCGTTTGAACAAAGTTTGCTACCATGACCGGGATGGGTATCCTCGAGCTGAGGGTACTCGATTTGAATGGGAAGAGTACCGCCCCGATAATGTGTCTGCACCCCGTGTTTACAGTAATCAAAGGAACATTAATATGTCCAGTACACATGTTATTAATGTTATCACTACCAAGGCAGACCTCTGCATTCGTAATAAAGGTACAATCCTGGTGGGGAAGAGTGAATGTAACACTACACTTACATTTGACAGTTTAATGGCATATCATTTGTGGCATCTCAAAATACTTACTTTATTTGTGGCAATAAAGGTTACCATCAGCTCCCTTTAGGATGGTTAGGCACATGTTATGTATCTTTTGTATTGCCCCCTGTATTCATTGCCCCACCAATGTACCATAATGATTATGTACTTTACCATGACTTTGTACTAAATCGTGTTAAACGTGCTGTGGTCTTGGATGATATTGACCAGACCGATACTGCTTTACAACAGTATGTAGACTTTAATTTGGGACTGTTTTCCTTTGTGGGGGCTGCCTTGAATAGTCGGAAAATACGACGGCTGACTCGTGTTGTTGAGGCTGTAGCCAATGATACTGCTATTGCATTGGGGAGCATAACAGAGGAACTCCAGATTTCTAGGATTGTTACGCTCCAGAATCGTATGGTTCTAGATGTAGTTCTAGCTGACCGCGGGGGGCATGTAGAATCATTGGGAGTAGCTGCTGTGTGTACGTGCCAGATAATTCTCCATCTGTTTATGATGCAATATCAAAGCTTCACAAGATAGCTGCCGAGATACACCCGGACAATGGCACTTGGACTCTCGCAGGGTGGTTCTGGTCAATGCTTACCACTTGGGGTTGGAAACTGTTGACGATTTTGTGTATCATTGTTGGGATACTGTTCTTTGTATGTCTATGTATACAATGTGGCCCTGCCTTATGTTCCATGTGTTTATCAGCTTGCATCCCATCAAGACGAGCTCTTGTTCAAAATGAAATGATGCTTCATAAAGAAGTAGCTCAAATAATGTTAATTGATATCGAAGATGAGAATCCTGATTATGTCCACTATGAGGTAGCTTCAGCTAAACGCTAAAAGGGTCGTCTGTCGTAATTTGACGATGGCCGGGTTAGCGCTGAGCTTTGCTACACGTTATTCCCCTTAACTTGGCCATATTAGAAAACGCCATTTTGGATGTTACGGCGGCCATTGTAGAGAATAAGCGGCCTCGTTGTCAGCATGCCCTTTAGTCCGTTGTCCGTACCACTGACCACTCGACTTTGCCCAGCAACAGGCTATTTTTAGTAACGGTCAAGCCTGTGCATGCGCTGTTCCAACTGACCAGTCACCCCTCAGGAATGTCCCGCCAAACTGACCAGTGGAGTTGTAACCCCTCCCACGAGTTGGCTGTGCTCCAAAAATGACCATATATGTACATAAAGCTTTGTAACCTTGTACCGCCTATCTTTTTATTACCTGTAAAGTGTAATAAAAAGTGTAAAGCCTGTAAAGCCTCCTGGTCCCTCCGCCAGATTTATTGAGGAACTCTTGGAACTTGCTCACACCTTGACAGTCTCCTCCCCCAACTTCACCATCTTGGGTGATCTCAATCTCCACTTCGACGCCACCACTGACCCCACTATCAAAAACCTGCTAGCCGACATCACGGCCTTGCAGTTAAACCCCTTGGTTCATTCCCCCACCCACACTGCTGGGCACATACTGGATCCCGTTTTCACTAATCTATCGGAAGTCACGGCTGATCCCCCTGAACCCATGGGCTGGACTGATCACTTCCTTGTTAAATTAACTATTATGGCAAAAAAACCGCCCCCCCAAAGCTATGGCCAACTCCAGCCACAAACGACCATGGCACAAACTTATCTCCGGAGACCTCATCAACCACCTAGGCGAATTCCACCTCCCCGATGAGAATAGGGATGCTAATACAGTTTACGCCGCCTTCCACGAATGGATAGTCACAGGGCTTGATGCCTTAATTCCGCCCAAATGGACTAAAACACGCAGTTCCCCCTCCAACCCATGGTACAATGACTCACTCAAAATCTTACGGAAAGAGTGCAAAAAAGCCGAACGCGAGTGGAGGAAAGAATACTTAGACACCAACAAAACCCTCTACCTATCTAAACTTCGCACCTACCACAAGGCGATTCGCACTACTCGAGCCTCCTTCTACGCAAAGGAAATCGAACGCAGCTCCAACCCTACTAAAACCATCTTCAACTTAGTCCAAAACCTCCAGAAAACCCCCAATCCAGGCTCCTGCATCACCTCCCTGAAACAATGTGAGGACCTTGCCACCTTTTTTACTGAAAAGGTGAGGAAGATCTACGCGTCCTTTCCACATGACGATGCTACGCCCACTAACACCCCCCACTCGACGGCAGAGACATCAAAACTGCTAAGAATACCCGACATATCCCTCGACGACCTCGCTAAACTATGTAGACAGGTCAAGTCTGGTTCCCCAGCAGATCCCATGCGACCGTCCAAATTCTTGGAATCACTTGACTTCTTTCTCCCCCCGCTTGCCAAACTACTCAATCTCTCCTTTTCCTCAGCGGTGGTCCCCACCTGTTGGAAATCTGCTTGGGTTTCACCCATCATTAAAAAACCCACATTGGACCCCAATAAACCAGAAAATTTCCGACCTATTTCCCTGCTCCCCTGGACGTCAAAACTGGCTGAAGCTCATGTCAACAAAATACTTTCCCATCACATGCAGCAAAACCATGTCCTGGACCCTTCCCAAAACGGCTTCAGGCCAGGTCACAGCACTGAGTCGGCTCTGCTGACCACTACGGAGCACCTTCGAGGTATCCTAGACGCCGGTCAAAGTGCCGCGCTGATCCTGTTGGATCTCAGCGCGGCCTTTGACACGGTCTCACACAACATCTTGCTGAAACGACTTGAGGCCATTGGGATTGGCGAATTAGCCCTTGAATGGTTCCAGTCCTTCTTAAAAGACAGGTCCTTTCAAGTTTCAGCCCCCCCTTACATCTCTCAACCCCACTCCATCGGGCAAGGGGTCCCCCAGGGGTCGGCGCTTAGCCCATCCCTATTTAATCTATACGTTCAGCCGCTCGCAGTGGTAGCAAAAGAGTGGGACCTTACGCTGGTGTCATACGCTGACGACACACAGCTGGTCATCACACTCTCAGAAGGTCCTTCACCTTCGGCAACCAAATTCAGAGATGGCCTCGCAGCAGTCGCACAGTGGATGACACTCAACTGCCTGCAGCTAAACGCCGGGAAAACAGAGGTCCTCCTCCTGGGAAAAAATCCCACCCTTTGGAACCATCATTGGTGGCCCTCTGTGCTTGGCCCCACCCCCGTGCCAAAAGAAGTAGTCAAAAACCTAGGTGTCTGGCTTGACCCCTCACTTAACTTTCAGTCCCACACAAAGAAAGTGGCAGCCACGTGCGTGGGTCTCATGAGGAGCCTCAACCCCATACTTGGATTCTTTGACTCCAAAACCCGTCAACTCATCATGCAAGCTATGATTCTTGCCCGGCTGGATTATGCCAATGTCTTACTCTTGGGGGCAAACAAAGCTGAACTAGCAAGACTGCAGCGTATCCAGAACTCGGCCGCCAGAGCAGTGGTTGGTCTCCCACGCAGGTGCTCTGCCAGAGCCACCATTCGCAACTTGCACTGGCTGCCAATTGAATCTCGGATCCAATTTAAAACCTTGACCATGGCATTTAAAATTCTCAAATCTGAATGCCCCGAACTCCTGCGCCCACTCCTGGTACCATACACGCCCCAGCGCAACCTGCGCTCTCTGGGACAACACCTCGTGATGGCCCCCCGAACTAAGCTCTGTAGACAGGGTGGACGTTCCTTCAAAGTCTTAGGAGCTAAGCTATGGAACTCCCTACCTCCGCACATCCGTGCCCAAACGAATCTGATCACTTTCCGAAAGGTACTCAAGACCCATCTCTTCTCTGTCATCTAATTCCTCTGTTGGCTCCCCCCTCCCCTCAGGTACTGGTTAGGTCAGCGCCGGGACGCTCCGTTGCTGGGGCAGCTGTTTGCGCTTCAACAAATAAATAACATAACATAACATAAAAGAAGGACTCACACCAACGTTCGGTGTGATACTTCTTGCATTGCCGAAGGGTGCTGTAGGAATGTACCACCACCCCATGGGGTCTTAATAAACTTGTTCTTTGTACTTTTCAGTTTCCGTGCCAACAGTTCTTTCGGTGTAAGTGGGTTATCTACGGAGCATGTAGGCCTTGGGAACCCGATACCACAAACTGTAGATAGTTAAAGGCAAGTATAGAGTCAACAGATGATAGGCAAGGTAGCTAGAATCTGGGAGCAGAAGAGGTGTATCTTCAACAATGCTGTAAACACTCTTATACCCTTGGGTCCAGTTAGCGCCATATAAAGCTCTCTAAATAATAAAATATTCCTTAAAGTTGAACAACATTGGGGAAGTGCTGTTGGATAAGGGGATGTTGTTCCAGATCTTGGGTGCATGGATGGAAAAGGCCTGCTACCTCATTTCTTACTTTTGCATTTCTGAATCTCCAGTCTGACGGTGCCCAGTCTGAGGGTGTGTCATGAGCCACCATTGATTGTGACATTGTCTGCAATATAAGTGGAGGTGCCATACCATTTGGGCACAGCAGTCAAGGGTCACCATACAACGAACAATGCTAACAATGAAGCAAAATATGTGTCCATGAACTAGGACATGACTGACTTCTGTCAGTTTTTACTTCATAGAGAAAACACCATGAGTGTGTACCTAAAATATCTTCAGAAACTGATAACGTAAGAGTGAGGCGGATTCACAGATTCAGGATACTTGAGGAGGGAATTAATTAATATATTTATTGTTAGACCTCCAATCCTTTGGGTGGTCTTTACCCAGACTGTTTGCCTTTTACCCCCTGTTTTTTCTGATTGATTTTGTTGGTGTTAGGACTCTGAGCACTTTGTCACTGCTAAGCAGTGATAAAGTGCATGTGCATTTCCCCTAAACGTGGTGACATTGCGGTATACCTGATTGGCCTATTTGATTTACAAGTAAGTCCCTTGTAAGGTGGTAAAACATATGTCCGGGGCCTGTAATTTAAATACTACTAGAGGGTCTGCAGCACTGATTGTGCTACCCACTTAAGGAGCATTTTAAACCTGGCTTAGGCCTGCCACTGCAGTACCTGTGTGTGCAGTTTAAAGCCTCTTCGACTTGACATTTAAAACTACTTGCCAAGCCTTAAACAACGCTTTAATAACATATAAGTTACCGCTAAGGTATGCCCTAAGTAACTGTAAGGGCAGGGTTCTATGTAAGTAAAAGGTAGGACATGCAATTTTATGTTTTTGATGTCCTGGTAGTGAAAAATATCCTATTTCGTTACTGTGAAGTCTACCCCTCTCTTAGGCCAGATTGGGAATTTCCTGAAAAACTTTTAAGCTGTAATTGTTGATTGAAGAGGAGTAGCTTTTTCATGTTTCATATCTTTGGAATGGTAATGATTAATCATCCTTACTGGTGAAGTTGCATTTAACACTACTGCTTTAGAAATGCCACTTTTAGAAAGTGAATATTTCTCTGCACTTACAGCCTGTCTCCAATACACATCTTGGGTGGACTCTGCCTTCCCTTCAAGGTATCTCCAAGGGCTTGCTAGCTAGCCTCCTGTTTTCTGAAGTCTCAAGGACACAAATGACTTCCTGCAATACTGCTGGTGTGGCTGGACTCTGCCTTTGTGAGTCCTTCCCTTGACTGTGGAGCCCTCTCCAGGCCTGTTCTGGGCCTCAGAAGTGGGGTCTGCACGTGTTTTTCTACAAACACTGAAGCATTGTCACCTTTGCATTGATGAGAACTGATGCATTACCCTTCTATACATAAGTAGAGGCTGTACGATGACAGCAGTTCCACAGCCTGCGCAGCCTGAAAATGATGCTCTGCGTATCTCGACAAAAATGCATTGCCTTCACCTCAACTCAGCACAGCTCTACGACGATGCAGCGACCCAACCACATGCAACAGATTAACGCATTGTGCCCTCAGCGTCGACACTTTGCTCCAACCAAGGTACTTTCTCAGCGGACCCTGCATGGGTTCTGTAACCGTCTTGCATCCATCTCGGTCAGTGTCAACTTTGCATTTGCACTGGTCCTTCATTACCTCAAGTAAACGTTTGACCACTCGAGACTTTTAAGCACTGTTTTTCCATTTAATCTTTAAAAATGTATATCTCAACTTCTACTGATTGGATATTTAGCATTTTGATCTTGTTTTGCTCATGTAACTATTCTCTACTTTTCTACACCTGTGGGAAGTCTTTTAGTGGTGTATGCATTGTGTTACTGTGTGAGTGTGTTGCACATATACTTTACACATTGCCTCTTTAGATACACCCACTGCTCTGTGCCAAACTACCACAGGGTGAGCACAGGTTAGTTTTAGTGTGTATCTAGCTAACCTTGTCTTGAGCCGTGGTTCCTGCATGGCCTGGGTGCATATGTCAGCTAACCAGGAATCACATTTCAACATTTATTGTTTATAAATACTGAACATCATTACTGTTTGCCACACCACTAACATTCAAATGGTAAAGCTCAAATTCCACTGAAATGAAATGACATAAAAGTAGCATAATAAAACATTAATACCATCTTAAAGAGCTAACATACATTAAAAGTAAGCTTTTCTGCAGTAAATTATTTAGCTATGGAAAGAAATGCATTATTTTAAATACCACGTATAAAAACTTTGCACAGCTTGCACCTTCAGTTATGTTACCAGTGTTCAGGAACAATTATAGTGTATCTTTATAATTAAAAAGTATGTTTTTTATTATCAGTAGTTTAAGAAGCTTATGTCTTTGTTGGTTAAAAATTAGCACAACAGCAAAGTAGATGCCAGGTGGATTCCTCCCTGCAGTTGAAGAATCTACACTACTGTGGGTCATTTATGTATTTCTTATATATGCCTCTGAACTCCTTAATAGGGAAAACCAAATCTTGGTTATTGACTCTCTCAAATAATATACAATATTAGGTTTTTCATAAAAATGCTAATTAGTTCTGCATGACTGGTTACCTAGAGTTTATCTGGATCTACATACTCGATATATTATTGACAGCTAAGTCTATAACTCATTTGTTTAAGTGAGCAAGAGGTCAACATATGGTATTTCCTTTTCAATAAGCATGTTCATCTTTCAATATTTATTTGTACTGACAAGGTATATGGTTCAGGGACTGTAACAGGCCCTAAAAATCATTTGCTAAATAAATGTTGAGGAGTCTAGTTTTAAAAACGTCATTATATATTTTTAAAAACTTAATCTTCACACTAAAGCCTGATCAAACAACCCAAATGTCAAAATTAGCTGAGTGCAATGAGTTCAGCAGTTTAGCTATAGCCTATACAGTGCTAAGGTAAGGTTGCTTACTTTTTTCCTAATATGGGTTGAATGAATTTGGGATTTGCAGGTATCAGATAACCAAACTTCCATATAGTCATATGCTTATTGTAGGAAATTGGGTTTGGAATGGGGGATGCAACTCTATTTACGCAACAACTGCAATTCTTGTCAAGGTGAAACACAAACAAATTCCAAATTAACCTGTGGTCAACCTGGTGGCTTAGAACAAAAGCAGCTAGACTTAACTTAGAGGCAATGTATAAAGTATTTATGTAGCTCACAAACAGTAATAACGTGAAAACACAAATAAATTGCACACCAATTTAGAAAAATACAGTGATGTAATACACTAATTTACACCAATATTACTTAAACTCCAATTAGTAGGTCCAGATTTAGGCAATTTTAAAGGTTTTCTGAAAATGAAGTGCTAAGAAGCAAGAAACACCAACCATGATTGTATGGTTGCAGTAGACAGGGTCCACGTCACAAATTGGAGCCAACGGTGATAGAACATGCCCCAGCTATAGGACTGAGTTCAATCCGCTGACAAAGTACCTTGTGGCCTTGGCACCAAGATATGAAGTCCTTTCTTCAAGATGCACTGGCCTGTATTGAGGAACAGTCAACGAGGAGCTGCTATGTGAGTTCCAGCACTGAGATGCATCTCACAGCGGCGTAATTGATTACTGTGGGATTTCAGCTTATGGGACGAAATGCGTTATGATTGACTAGTGTTGGCATTGAGCTGCATCATCGTTGAAGAGGCCAACAGTGCTTGCGAAGACTGCTCCATGCTGTAGAAGAGTCAACAGCAGACTGCATCGTGCTGTGTTGAGATGTGTGGAGATGCGACTTTCCCTAAGAGGCCTGTTATGCCCATGTGGCTTGAACAGGGAGCCAACTGACCCTTGGATATATCCTGTAGTTCTAAGACCATACAGGCAGGCTGGATTCAGAAACAGAGTTCACAGCAGCAAAATCAGGCATGGGCAGCAAAGCAGTCCTTGGCCAGCAAGCAGGACAGCAGGGTAGGCTTCATAACTGGGCAGGCCTACTTACTGGAAGTATACACAGGTCCAGAAGTGATCGGATAGTTGGGTTAGATGGTCCAGTATTTATACCTGGTGCCTACATTAAAGTTCAAAAAGCCTCTCCCTACAAAGATGTCTGGAAAGCCTTGCTACATAGTCCTGGCTGTAGCTTGTCTCGGGGCACAAAAGATTAGTGGGGAAACCCTTTGTGAGTGTGCTGAGGCAGAGTCATTTTGATGTGCAAGTGTGGTAGGTGACAGCTCCACTCCCTCATCAAGTCAGAGATGGCCTATCCTGCCAACAACTATTCCCACTTTATCTCATTCTCTAGGAGTAATACACAAAGGAAAACTGCCATCTACTCCTACCAATGTGACCCAGGATACAGCCTGTAAGCACCAAATGGGTAGGAACAGAAAATGTAAACTTTCTAAATGTGGCATTTTCATTACTGTGACTTAAAATCCGACTTACAATTCTCAGACACCAAATATGACTTTTCTACCTGTTCCCAATCAAAAGTTATCACCTATTAAATGTAATAAGGTAACTTAATGTTAGCCAATAAGAGAGGTAGTGTAAAATGAACTTAATATTTTTTCACTATCAGGTCATGTAAAACTTTTTAAAAAAATTTACCATGTCCCCTGCCCTATTGGTTTCCTATAACCTACCTTATTGGTAGCCTATAGGTAATGAAAGGGGAGTTTAAGGCTTAGCAGGGAGAGTATATTGGCAAGTCAAATTGGATGTTTAAAACTAGATATACACTGCATTAGCAAACCTGGGGCATTTTTTAACAGGCTAATTAAGTGGATGGCGCAATAGGTGCTCTAGGCCTACTAGTAGTATTGAATTTACAGTCCCTAGATAAATGGTATATGCTATATGATTTACCACTTTACTAGGGACATATAAGTAAATTAAATATGTCAATAAGTTCTAAGCAAATTTTTCCATGTTGTAGGAAGTGAACACAAGTACTTTAGCACCGGATAGCTGCGACAAGGTGTTCAGAGTCCTAAGGCCAACAAAAACGGATTCAGCAAAAATAGGAGGGGTGAAAGCAACAAGTTTCGGGGGTTACCCTGCTGAGAGGTCCATCTCCAAATTGGGAATCAACCAGCTAGTACTACTTTTGATGGCAGGAGAACATCATCACTTAGGCGGGGAGTGACCATAGGTTCATGAAATTAACTATACTTGATTGTGTCAGTAATAAAGAAATCTATACTAATAGTATTTTCATTGTAAGAAAAATGGAAATATTATTTGGTCCACAAAACCAAAGGTCGAGATTGAAAAGCTGATTTATGATCTTATACTATCATATGGTGCACATAAATAATAGTAGATTATAAAAAATGTTTAGAAGTCCTAAGAAGAAGGGCAAATACAGTTAGGAACCGTAGCCCATTGTAATGTGACATAATCCCAGGGTGCAATAGATAAAGCAGAAGCAAGATTAAATACAAAAATTATGGAAGCTTTTAATTTGGACCAGACTTTGAGGGGCCCTATAAATCATTGGGTTGCTGGTTGAGGGCAGCGAATCCCTACTGAAGTAGTAAGCACAAGCCTTGTAAGGGTGATATCACAAGCTAATGCTAAATTAACCAGTGCTCAACCCTCGGGTAAGTTAACATAGACAGGTTTGTGACCCGTTTGCGCATGCATACATTGGAGCCATGTGCAAACCCTAATAAGTGAGTTGCAATTTATTTGCGACTCGCTAGCTAGCATTTGCAACTCCCTATTAGGAAGGGGCATTTTAATGGTTTCCCTTCCTAATAGCGAGCCTGAGCCCTATGTATGATTGTTTTGTGACCGCAGTCGCTAAACAGTCGCAAATTACCACCTGCTTCAAGTAGATGGTAAAGCATTCACAAATGTGAAGCAGTCCTCAGGGGACACTTTCCCCTTTGCAAATGCATGGGAAAATAGTTTTTTAAGGGCACCTGCCCTCAAAAAATGAAACAAAAAACTTGTCTTTCTTTTTTTTTAAATGCATTCCATTTTCCTTTAAGGAGAACGGGCTGAATTAAAAAAAACCTCCTTTACTTAAAAGCAGTCCCAGACATGGAGGTCTGCTGAGCCCATCAGGCCACCATCCCTGGGAGTGCCAGCCATTCCCAATGGGGTCACAAATTGCGAGTGACTCATTAATATTCATGAGCCTCGCATTTTGCCACACCATTGGAAATCGCTAATAGTGTCTCTGACACTGTTGTACATTTGCTTTTGTGACTCGTAATTTTTCGAAATTTGCGAGTTGCAAAAGCAAATGGTCGTACATCTGGCCCTTAGTAAAATATTTGTGCAACACTGCAAACAGTAATAAAAATGAAAATGCTATACAAAAAAGATTCACCACCAAATTAGAAAACAGAAAAAATTTAAAATAAATAAAATGAGTTTAAAATGAAATAGAAATCTAACCAGTGGAACCAGAGATATGCAATTTTAAAGATTTAAGTGCAAACTGTGAATATCTGGACACATTTGACCAGTTCATGGTAGAGCACAGGCCGGCTACAGAGACCCAATTATGCCCGCTGAACAAGATACTTTAGATCCTGGTTGGGAAGCATTGTGATGTCCTGGGTCAAGGATGCATTGCGCAGTTGAGGTGATGCATCAGTTTCGGGGAGCTTGAGGCAGTGGTGCAGGTCTTGCATCGCTGAGGAGGCTGCTTATGAGGGAAGCTTGTAATTTAGAGTCCTGCATCGAGAATGTTTAGCTTACCAGATAATTGTGAAAAGACTGTGGGGCTTCTGATCTGAAGTCTTGTATTGACGTCGAGACTACCGTGCTGATATGTTTGAGACACAATGGCCTCTGTTAGGGATGCATCACGCAATTATTGCTTGAACATAAAATACCTTGAAAACAGAGACAAGAGGTGTTTATCAAAACAGGAAAGTTTGTTTAATTTAACAATGTGGCCGTCAGCTAAGTAGTCACAGGCATAAGGTCTGGGGACGGTCTCAATTTACAATCGGTCTAACATAGACTGTTATACAGTTTATTGAATGCAATAAAATTGTCCTTTTTTGTTAAGGAATGTGAGAGTAGGACTGGACAACCAGAATATGGACAATGTTCTGAGTGCCCTGAATACACAGGTTACAGAATTTTCCTGTGCTCGCATGGGGAGACCAACTTGCCGTTAAATCATTTAAAGGTAAAAGGTTCATACAGAATAAAATCCCAAAACTCAATCTTTCCTTCAGTCGGCAAATCTTAATATCGCTTTGATAACTAATAGTGCAGCTAGTTCTGTTTTATAAAAGCCTTTATTTACGTGGGTGAAAAAGAAAGCACTAGCTCTTATTGTGTGCTAAAGAGTTTTCTTAGTGTAGTGAAGTCACGTGCAAACGAGTATCTGTCAGTCTTTGCACCAAAGATCTCACGACTTAGGGGCCCCCTTCTTGTGTTCACATCACTATTCTTTAGCAAATATCCGATTGGAACACTCTGGCTAAGCCTTGGACAACTGAACTTATTAGACCAAATTTCAGGTGAATAGCTGGAGTTCGACTAGAGTATTAAAGTTATTTAGCTAACGTAAAATCTATCCCTTTATTTTATCTAAAAACTCCATTCTGCTATTTGAAGGGATTCAATAGCATACAGGAGGATTGGCGGGACCTTTGCTTTAAAGACAGACAACATGTGCAAAAAATGCCTAGGGCCCATTTAATTATAGAATCTACATTGGCCGTTAGTGTGTGATGTGGCTTTGCTGGAGCAATGATGGATATGGGGTTTGGTCTTAGTGTTACCAGTTATAATTTTACCTAAATAAAGATAGGACTCTACAATCTCTAGTTTCTTGAATCCTATGCTCCAAAGAAAGTTACACATTTCCTATTCTTTCTACTTTTTAGAATCAAAATTGTACTTTTCAAGGTGTGAGGCACTGTGTATTTTTGTAAAGCCTGCAACTTCTTACTTAATCGATAGGAGGCAGGTCCATAATTATAATAACGTCCGCATACATTAGACACAGAAAAGGACGGCCACCTATCTTCGGTGAATCACCCTCTAGGGAGGTAAAACAATCTGGAAGATCAGCCACATAAAGGGAGAAAAGAATTGGTGCTAATAGACAGGCTTGCTTCAGGCCAATTTTTGTATGAATTGTGGCTGAAAGACATTTATACCTCCCAAAAAATCCTAAGAACATCTATTTGAGTGCAGAGCTATTACAGCAGTTAAGGGGGGTGGTCCCAAAGTATCAAAGACTGTTGTAACATCTAAAAAAGCTACAAATACGGGAAAATTACAAAATTGATTGTGTTTCTCTTCAATTAATTTCAACACACAAATATTTTCTATGGTACAATGGTCTTTCCAAAATGCGGATTATTCAAGGTGGGGAATATTTGTTTCAGACACCCAATCGTTAATATGTACAGTACAGTATATGTTTATTGTTTGATTAATTAAAATCATTACAAACCCCCCCCATATCCATAAAAACGTAGTAAAAATTTCATTACATTTATAAGTACACCTGATTTTGACATGGTTCCATAATTATATAAAAGGGTGTATATTTCTTTTTAAAAATTTGGGGACCTTTTAGAAAAGATAATTGCGTAGTGTATACCCCAATCGTTAATATGATCCAATACACTACGATCAAAAACTTTTCTGTCTGAGTCTAAAAAGGCTATTTGCCAGTATTTGCCTGGATGGTGTCTTTTTTTTAAAACTTTTATTCATTGAGATTTTCATTGTGTACCACGTTAGCAATCAGCAATGTGTCAAGAGACAACTAAATAACAAATACACAAATACAGAGCACTTCACATGGAGCAGGAATAAGTGTTACCTCTAGTCTGCCTCACCTGGGGCTTGTTTTCAGAAAGAATCATTCGAGTTTGGTACATATCATTTCCATTGTCTGGGATTCCGGCAGTTCCCAGCGAACAGCTCCATGAGAAATGAGTAAAATGTCCAACCCTGACCCCCCCTGGCATCTTCCGTCCAGTTTGTGGTATTGGGTCAATCTATATACTCATGTACCTCCATCCCAGCTCAGTGTCAAACACCTGGGCTCAACCTCAATCTGCACCTAGTGGCTATGCTATCAAGTAGTTTCTTAATGGCTGCCATATATTTTTTGCCCGTGATGTGGGTGGCTGTAATGTGGTGTATTGCTCGTGGTGTCACAGTAAATGAAAGCCCGAATACAGTCTTTCACTGTTGGTATTTGTGTTTCTCCCCAGTGTAATGAAACCTAATATTTGGAAATAAGTGGGGCAAATGGCAGCAAATCTCCTCACTCCTGCCTGCACCAGTTTGATGTACCCCAGTAGGCCCATCAGTGGCATAGGTTCTATCATCAAGGAAATTTGGAGGAAAACCTCCCCCCAGTATGCCAATATTGGCCCACAATTCCAGGCCAAGTGCGTAAAGTCTGTCTGGTCTTCGACGCATCTAGCACAGGCTTGTGATTTGATTGAGTTTATTTTGCAAGCAGATATGGTGTCATGTATGCTCTGTATATATATTTAAAATGTAACAATTTGTGCCATTGGTTGTTGGACACATACCGTGTTTGTTCACAGCAGTACTGCCATGTCTGTTCTCGGAGTGGAAAGCCAAGTTCTTTCTCCCAGGCCCCTTGCTTTTTTAACCCAGCCAATGATTTGAACGTTAGGGAAGCTCGTTAAAGTCATGAAACCATCTGTGTACCGTCTGCTGCTGTAATAATCAATGTGAGGGGTAGGAAATCTGCTGGTTATTGTGAGTTAGGTGTAAGCCCCTTATTTATGGTGCTATGTACCCTATGCTAATTGAATTTTTCCATGTATGTCGCAACCCTATTTAGTGTTAGATCGTCCACAGTTTATAATTGCGCTCCTTTAAAAAAATCACCCATCATTCACAGACCATATCTGGCTAAGGTCCAGCTTAGTGATCTTTTCAGTCTTAGGGGATAACCAAGAGTTGTCTGATACCGGTTTGTGTTGGGAGTAAAGGGTATGCAGATATCAATACAAATTGGACCAGGCCCAGAACGTAGTTTGCAGGGTCTGAATCTCTGCTGGAGTAGTAGGTAATCCCCATATCAGTATGGTAGAGAGCGGATATGGATGGGCCTGGGAGGACTCCGGTTTCAGATACTGCAGTCTGGCGTCCGGGTGGTACAAATGTTATGTAAATTGTATTTGAGCTACCAAATAGTACAGATACAAATCTTGGACCTACAAATCCCCCACTTTGATATGGCATAACTAATGTATTCCACACAATGTGCAGACGTTTACCCGCCCACATCAACTGAATGAATGTCCCCTTCAGTGTTTCAAAAAACTTCATTGTTAGAGTGATGCGGATGTTACGAAAAAGGTATAAAAAATGAGGGAGGACAATCATTTTGATAATAGCGATCCTACGGCTATTGGGAGCGGGAGTTTGATCCAATGTTCAACCTGGGTAGTGAGTTTATCAATCACCGTCCCGTAATTGAGGTGGACCACCTCAGCAGCGCTGCAGTGTTGGAAAATGCCCAGATACCTGGCAGCTGTCTCCTTCTACGCACAGGCAAAGGGAGTAAAAGACCCAACTAATAGCTTTGTGGTGCGTAAGGGCTTGAGGGGTTGGCGCCGCCTACAGGGCAGCACAGCTGACACTAGGAAACCAATAGGCTTGGGAAGGTTGACGGCATTATTGCCTGCATTGCATGACGTCTGTAGTTCAGACTGGGAGATACAATTGTTCAAAACAGCCTTCACATTGGCCTTCCATGGAGCTCTGAGACTGAGCGAGTTGGTTGCAGCCTCCAAGGCAGATAGGCAAGGGGGTATTCAGTTCCTGAACACAACAATACAGGGAGACACATTGTGGGTGACAATTTTGAGATCAAAAACTGATCAGGAGGCGCGGGGGCAGACTGTGGTTCTGCACAGGGCAAGAGCCAATCCTTGCTGCCCGGTACACCATGTGGAGACTTTCGTCAAGCAGCGAGGTGGATTGTTGGGTGGGCCGCTCTTATTGCACACCGACGGCACCCCTTTAACTAAATACCAGTTCAGAAGAGTCATGGAGTTGACTATTTTACCAGGGTGGGCCTTGATCCGAAGGAATTTGGCACACACTCCTTTATGATAGGTGAAGCCACTGAGGCAACCACAAGGGGTCTGCAGGTGAACAGTGTTAAGAGAATTGGGAGATGGTCATCCAATTGCTAAAAACGTTATGTGCGGGTACACATGTTGTAAAGTACCTAGAGCTTTGTTGACATTAGGTTGTTTTTCTGTTTTTTTGCAGTTTCTTCGCTCTGTGACGCAGGCGGAGGACTCGCTTCGGGTCATCATCAAGGTTCATCGGCAACTCATTGCGGCGTGGACAATCAGAAACACAGGACCCAATAGGGCAGGGTTTTGATTGTTGGTCATTCATATGTGAATCGTGCTAAACATGTCTTTTTTACAGGCAAGGGTAGAATGGAGCTAGAGCACAAAGTATTGTCCATCTCCTTCTTTGGGAGGGGGGGTTCTGCCTCAGCCAATTTCGGGTATTCTTTGCAGAGTTGGTCGCCCAACATGCAACACCGCCGGCGGTGGTAATTCTTCACCTGAGAGGGAATGACCTTGCTAGATTGGGTAGAAGGGTCCTCCTGGAAGAGATCATCTCAGCAGCGGGTTGGGTAAGGAGGGTTTGCCCTGACTGCACTGTAGTTTGGTCTCAGCTGATACTACGGCTGCAGTGGCGTGGGGGGGATTCCGTCAGGGCATTGAATCACTCGGTAAAGAGGATCAATACCAAGTTAGAAAAACTTTTCCGAACCACACACTTACAGAGCATCCCACATGCGACCATTTGGGGCTATGATTTGTACTTACAAGATGGGGTCCATTTGACTGAGGCAGGGAATGCAATATGGTGCAACAATATCCTACCTTGTTTGAAGGGCTTTGTGAGGTAGGGATGACCTTCAGGCAGGAGTTGTGGGGGGGCCAGATCGTCGGGAAACAATGCTGGCCTGTGGCGGTAAGGTCATGATCGGTGAGCAGCAATTTAAGGTCCTAGGGGGGGAGTCACCATCCACGGAGGGGGCGGCCCAGGGGGAGGGGCCACTGGTCCCTCCTAGAACTTCAGGGGCAGGAATATCCACTAGCTGCTAAAAAATACGGGGGAGGGAGTCACGCTTTCCTTAGGCCAGTAGCCACCCCGCACATACATCATGACGTCAGCAAATGACGCAGAGTGTAAGGGCCCTCCTTGTTGGTTAAATGGAGTTTACGATGCCAACGGGGTAGGCGGTCTCCTGTCGCGCATGCACACCTGTAGGTAGGGGCGTGGTTAGTAGGACTTGACACCGGTTAGCGACCTTGCCGTCGGGCCAGAAATGTTAGAATGCAAAATTCAGACAGGATGTTAGATTCGGATAGGAAACACGCTGTATTAGACTTTTCTTAAGGTTAGCCTTTGATATTTGTCTTCAATACAATAATCTAATGTCAAATTTTGTTTTCTAACATATTAATGTAATGTTTATATTCATACTTTTATTATTTTGTATAATAAATACGGCTGGGGGGTCCCTGACCCCCCGCCTTCCAAAGACAACATGATTATGTCAATCCTTCAAGGTGCGGTGTGGGAAGCTGGGAGGGGCAGGTAGCCAGTCACGGACCATGTGAAAAGGGGGGGCGCTCGGCCCTCCTGCCCACATGGCGGTGCGGCGCCACCCCTCCTCCGGCCTTTCGGTGGTGGGGGTGTGTCGCGGGTTGATGACACGAGCGGCGCGCCCCCACCACCGATTGGCTGATGCCTCCCGCGTGACCCGGAAGCAGTTGGACAGCTTCAAGGGCAGGGGGGCGGGTTGGCTGGGGGGCGGGCCTGCGGGGCCGGCAACCCCCTGGTGTGGTAGCCCCTTAAGAGGCCCGGGGAGCGAGCTGGACGCCCTCTTTGTCCCTGGCTCGCTCCCCGCATACCTCGTGTGCCCCACGCTCGGGACGTGTAATTTTCCCCACCCACCAGCCCTAGAAAACAAGCTACTAAACAATGCTAGTTGTAGGTACTATGTAAGTTTGAACTTAGGCCTTTTTCCCGTTAATGTGTAGGAGGTTTGACATGATTGTATGCACTTAGGCCTTTTTTCCGTTTATAGCATGTGATTTGTTGTGATTAAATATGGTTGTGTATGCTTAGGCCTTTTTCCCGTTATAGCTGTGATTATGTTGTCATTAAAAATGTGATATTATGTGTGCTTAGGCCTTTTTTCCCACTAGTGCAGCATGGGTTGGATTACTATGGTTTGGTTTTAGTTGAGTATAGTTGTCCTTTAGTGAGGTTCTCCTTTTTCTTTAGGTTCATCGTCGTATTTATTAGGGTTGGTCAGGCGGTAAGGTCATGATCGGTGAGCAGCAATTTAAGGTCCTAGGGGGGGCGTCACCATCCACGGAGGGGGCGGCCCAGGGGGAGGGGCCACTGGTCCCTCCTAGAACTTCAGGGGCAGGAATATCCCCAAGCTGCTAAAAAATGCGGGGGAGGGAGTCACGCTTTCCTTAGGCCAGTAGCCACCCCGCAAATACATCATGACGTCAGCAAATGACGCAGAGTGTGAGGGCCCTCCTTGTTGGTTAAATGGAGTTCACGATGCCGACGGGGTAGGCGGTCCCCTGTCGCGCATGCGCACCTGTAGGTAGGGGCGTGGTTAGTAGGACTTGACACCGGTAAGCGACCTTGTCGTCGGCCAGAAATGTTAGAATACAAAATTCAGGCAGGATGTTAGATTTGGATAGGAAACACGCTGTATTAGACTTTTGTTAAGGTTAGCCTTTGATATTTGTCTTCAATACTGTAATCTAATGTCGAATTTTGTTTTCTAACATATTGATGTAATGTTGATATTCATACTTTTATTGTTTTGTATAATAAATACGTCCGGGGGGTCCCTGACCCCCACCTTCCAAAGACAACTTGCCTATGTCAATCCTTCAAGGTGCGGTGTGGGAAGCTGAGAGGGGCGGGTGGCAAGTCACGGACCATGTGCAAATACCTGTCCTGGCTATGCCTTGCGAGGGGATCAATTGCGAGAACAAACAGCAGAGGTGACAGTGGACATCCCTGGAGGGTGCCACGTGTGATCTGGAATTGCCTGGTTATTCCACCATTCACTTGTAGATGGGCAACTGTCTTAGTGTACAGCAACTGCACTAAGTTGGAAAAGCCAGCTGGTAGTCCCAGCTTCTGTAAAACGGCATACAAAAAAGACTATTCCAATAAATAGAACTCCTTCTCTGCATAAGCAAGATTGCTGCAGCCCGAAGCCTTGGGTTAATTTGGTTAATAACTGCAAATACTTCACAGAACTTTACTGAGGTTGATCGGTTGGGGATAAAACCAGCTTGAAATGGGCATAATATTTTATCTATTATTATTGATAAGCGGGTGGCAAGTACCTTGGCTATAATCTTGTCTTCTTGGTTTAATAACAGTAAGGGCCTGTATGATGTGCAGTCCTGAGATGCTTTCCCTGGTTTAAGCAATAACGTAATTATTGCTTCATCCATAGTTGTAGGGAGTGACGCCCTTCTAATGCCTCTGCATATACTTCGAGTAACGGAGGTGCCAATATGGTCTTGTATGCCATGTAAAATTCACCTGTCAGCCCATCCGGGCCGGGGGCTCTGCCACCGGCTAGTCCATCCATGGACTGAATGATTTCTTCCTCATCAATGGGTGCAGCCTAGAATTGTCGTTCCCCTTCATCTCTCCAAACCATTGCCACCTCCTTTAGGTAACTTGGCAGTGCTTCCCCCACGCGTGAGGCGTAGGGATTAGTATAATAGGAGAGAAATGTTGTAGCAATTTTCTCACCTTTCAAGAGTACTGTTCCATCGTCTTGCTCAAGTTTTGTGATATATGTAGATTGAGTATGGGGGTATAATAATCTAGCCAGCATTCTCCCTGGTCCCTTGCCCTCCTCACATGTCCTTGCTCAAGCATATTTGCCCAAATAGTTTAACTCTCACGCTGCTAACTCTTGGAACTCTGTCAGGAGTGTCGCTCTCTTGTACATTGCCAGAGAGGGATCCGTTGTCTGTATTTTTCTGTCTATCTCTCAGAGTTTTCCCTCCACTGTCCCAAGGTCTCTGCATGTAGTTTGCAGCACTGCCGCAAGTTTAGCGATACATACTCCTCTAATGGAGGCCTTGAATGCCTCAAACAGTGTGTGTTGTCGCTCCACCGTGCCCATGTTTATTTGAAAGTATTCAATCATGGCTATCCTGACCTCACTCAGAAACACCCCATCCAGTAGCACCTCCAGGGAAAATCTCCAGGACCTGTGGGGCCGTGCAACATTGGGTATGGTTAATACCAGGTGTACAGGCGAATGGTCTGACAGGGTACGCGTCAGGTAATCGACTGCATCAACTGCAATGAGAAGATAAGTCGAGAGATACCAATAGTCTATTTCTGACCATAACCCATGTGGGGTGAATAGAAGGAACAGTCCCGCTCGGTAGGATGGTGAGCACTCCAGGGATCGTATAGTAGAGGGGATTGCAGCAGAGAAGTGAGTGTCTGCATCTCATGTGGTTTAGTGGTCTGGCCTGCACTATTCATGCCCATTATGGGATTGAGTGTGAGATTCAAGTCCCCCCCATAAGTATGTTATCTATATCCAGCCATGTGATGTGTCTGGCTATTTTAGGGAAAAACTCAACAGAATCAATATTTGGGGCATATATATTAATCATTAGGAGCAGGAAATTTCCCATCATGCCCACCACCAGGATGTATGGCCCCTCTTCATAAGCCACCACTTATTGGACGCAGAAAGGGAGCATTTTATGGACCAGGATACATACTCCCAGAGAATAGGTTCTACAGTTGGCAGAGAGACGGTTATCTGCCCACATCACTGCGAACCGGTATGAGTGGTACATACTGAGTTTCTTGACGAAAGGACACTTGTATGTTATGCCTAGCCAGATATGCCAGTACCTGGCATCCTTTTCAGGGGTTAGAGAGCCCTTGGATGTTCCATGTCATGCATTTAAATAGCAACCCCTCTTATTTTATACCCAGTGGTGACCTGCGGGTATCCATGTAATTCTTGTACACCGACGCAGATCTGTGATATGTATATGACCTGACATCCCTGCTATTTCTGCTCTGTGTGCAAATATTCATGAATCTTCACTATTTAAATCAACAGACACCCCTATCCCCCCTCCCACAGCGGATACATACAAACCAGCACCCAGTGAATCCCATCTTGTTCCCTTAAATAAAAAACTTCAAATCAAAGAACAACAGTAGGAGAATTACTAAGGGGTTAGGCAACGTTCCTAGGAGCTCGTCAAGTAGAACCATGCGGTTGTATATGTTCAATATTGCCATAACAATGTAGTATGTATAGCTTTAGTTCCTGTCCACTATTCATCTACAGACACCTTTCGATGTCCTTTCGGGACATTCGCTGCTCTCTGGTTCTGCCTAAGCACTAGTCTAATGCAAAAACAACAGTTGATGGACAGAATGCAGAACAATGTCATACATTCACCCCAGAACAGAGATCTGGGCCTAAATCCATCGTTTTTTTGTACTCAACACTACCCCAGTTCAGACATGGCCATATGCAAATCAGCCTTGACCCTGTGCCTCACGGGAACAGTCCAGCCCGAACTGCCAAGCCATGTCTTTCCTGGACCGGAATCAAGCATCATAGGCCCGGTTTATAGCTATAAGCTGTCTTCATCCAGGATAGCTTTACTCCAGTGTTGTGGAGAGGATGGGACTCACGTCTGAGCATACCCATCCCACTCGGGGTGACAAATGCAAAAACAACAGTTGATGGACAGAATGCAGAACAATGTCATACATTCACCCCAGTACAGAGATCTGGGCCTAAATCCATTGTTTTTTTAAACTCCACAAGCACTCGCATAGCTTGGCAGTTCGGGCTGGACTGTTCTCATGAGGCACAGGGTCAGACGGTTTTGCATATGGCCATGTCTGAACTGGGGTGGCAGAGTGGGCTAAAGAAGGGTGATGGATTAAACCAAGATCTGTTGACTGGGTGTGAGTATTTGATTGGTTCAGATGCTCCGTCCATCACCACCCCCTTTTGTACCGCTTTGTTCGTCATAAGTGTGGCAGGGTATGCTCAGACGTGAGTCCCTTGCTCACTTTGCCACTGGATTCAAGCAAGCTGGGCTGAAGACGGCTGAAATGCCAGTAACCGGTCCTCGGAAGCTTGTTTCCGGTCCAGGGAAGGTATGGCTTGGCAGTTCGGGCTGGACTGTTCCCATGAGGCACAGAGTCAGACTGATGTGCATATGGCCATGTCTGAACTGGGGTGGCAGAGTGGGCTAAAGAACGGTGATGGATTAAACCCAGATCTGTTGACTGGGTGTGAGCATTTGATTGGTTCAGATGCTCCGTCCATCACCACCCCCTTTTGTACCGCTTTGTTCACCATAAGTTGGCAGGGTATGCTCAGACGTGAGTCCCTTGCTCACTTTGCCACTTGATTCAAGCAAGCCGGGCTGAAGACGGCTGAAATGCCAGAAACCGGTCCTTGGAAGCTTTTTTCCGGTCCAGGGAAGGCATGGCTTGGCAGTTCGGGCTGGACTGTTCCCATGAGGCACAGGGTCAGACTGATTTGCATAGGTTCATTTAACTGGGGTGGCAGAGTGGGCTACAGAACGGTGATGGATTAAACCAGATCTGTTGACTGGGTGTGAGTATTTGATTGGTTCAGATGCTCCGTCCATCACCACCCCCTTTTGTACCGCTTTACGCACTAGTCTAAGCAAATGTCTATAAATCTACCATCTCAGACTGGGATCCAGATACCTCTCCTCCGCCAATTGCTCGTGTTTTCTTCTTGCTTTTATAATGGTTCAAGAATGTGGTTGCCTCTTCGGGTGAGTTGAAGACTTGTGCCACTCCGTTTAACTGAATGCGCAATTGCGTCGGGTTGAGCATGTCATATTGCACGTTTGTCTTTTGCAATTTTCGCTTAATGTCTCTGAACTTACGGCATGCTTCTTGCACCATTGGTAGGAAGTCAGGGAACAGCGCTAGTTCTGAGCCTCAGGATGAAATGGACCCTTTTTCTCTATCGAGATGGAGTGCCACGTCACTGTCATTATAGATGAGGAGTCTCACTATTATTAATCTCGGAGGTGCTTCCAGTCCTGAGTGTGGTCCCAGCGTTATATGCAATCTTTGAACCATGAATGTACCAGAAATTGCTTCCCTGCACATAGGTCCACCAGCACTTTCCCAGTAAAGTTGGCCAGTGTTTGTTGATTTGACCACACTGGAAATCCATATGTTATTGCAGTGCAAGCGTGCCTCCATATCTTCAGCCTTGGAGGCCACTGTTTTAGGCAGACGTTCAACTCTTTTTAGTCGCTTGGTAATGGTGGGCTGCCAATCGGTTGAGATTCGCTGTTCAAGATTGTCTATTCAGTCCCCTTGCTGTTCAAAACGATGATGCATGTCATCCAACCGAGATGAGAGTGTGTCTAAACGTGCGTCAATAGCCTTAAAGCTGGCCCTCAATTCATCCATAATGGCCATGGTGCCATCCAATGGGTGCCCTCTGCCCCTGAAGGCCCCTCGGCATCCTCTAGCCTGGGGCCCTTGTGGCATCAAACGATAGCTAGCGCTGTTTTGAGTCTGCACGCCCCATCGCTAGGCGAGGCAGGATATGGAGCTCCAGTTCTTGTCCCATGGGGCTGTGTAGGTCCAGGCGGCACGGTTGATGGTGTCTAAGCCCCTTTTGAATAAGAGGATTTAAAATACTACAAGACCAGGGGAGAGGAATCATTCCTAGTTGGTAGCAATAACTAAAGAGAGGGGCAAGAAGAGTAGTCCAATGCTGGGGCTCTTTCTTGATCAAAGACGTAAGAATTTGATCTGGGCCCATAGCTCCTGAGGACCTCATTCTTTTAATAAGATCAACAACCTCACACCTTGATGGAGCGAACCTACATGCCAAAAGACTAGCTGGATTAATAGAGGGAATAAGGCTTCCCAAAGAATTAGGATTATATGAATACAAGACTTTGCAGTCTTCCTCTCTAATGTGAATAGGGTGAGATTTTGCCCTTGAGGCACAGCAATCAGATATTAGTTCCCAATAATTATTAGCATTTTTCTTTGAGGCCGCCTCCTTTAGACGGACCCAATTGGAGTCTTCAGTTTTTTCCTGTTGGAGCATTGTTTTCCTAAAGCATTTCTTCTTTAGTAGGGAAAATAGTTTGTGGTGATCAGGGGAGAAAATCAAGAATTGGGCCTTCACTAATCTATGTATTTCCCTATTTAACAGAGAACGTATAATTTTATCCAATGGCTTATGCAGAGGAGGTTCAGAGTTGATCTTACAAGATGGAACCAGAATGGTAATTTTACTATTGAAGGAAACCAACGGATCTGGCTTAGAGATCTGTTGGTTACCTGATAATGAAAGGGTCTCTTTTACTTTAGAGGCTACCTTGGCATTCCAGTGGATTCTGCAATTTGTTTTATTGAAGCCGCCAGGAGTATCCTTGTGGTTCCAGGAACATACTTCCGTTAAATTACCTCCAGCTGACAGGAGATCAACATGTGGTCGCTGAGGGAATTGTTCAGAACCTCAATATGGGACAGCCTGTTAAATGAAGATGAAGATATCATTAAGTAATCATTAATAAAGCCCCCAGTAGACACGTTGTGGGTGGCTTTTGCAGGGATATCCTTTCCAGGTCTCCCATTAACAATTAGTAAGTCTATCTTTCTTAGGCTTCTAGAATTGTCACCTCTCTTTTATATAGCCAACTATTATTGGGAAACAAGGAGGACGGAAAAACTTATTTTTTAGAGTTGGCAAGCAACCTTATACCATGATTAGAGAGTTTAGCATTAAGGTCACCTTCCAATATTAGATGAAGACAATTTTCTCTTGCCATAGTAAAGGAGATGAAATAAAAAGTTTTTCTATTAAAAAGGAGTGACAGGAACCTGGTGGGATATAAGAATTTACGATTAGCAGAGACACAGTTCTTTCGGATTTCTCCCTTAAATCAATTTTGACTGCCTGGAGTAAATTAGAATCATGACTAATATCTTTATAGACCCACTTAGTATTCATTCTGAGCAGTATGGCAATGCTTCCTTTAGAATGCCCTCTGCCCTCTGTTCACCGGGAGCCCAAGATGGCCTAATACAATATATTCCCGTGTATCCCTGAACCCTGTAGACCAAGATTCTGGAATGCATATTATATCTGCTTTTTGTTCTTTAAAAATTGTAATTTAGTTTGAACAGTGAATAGGTAGGCCGCATTCCAGGTGATCAGTTTAAGACCATTACTAGGAGTCATTCCCATACCTTAGCCCTCTCGAGCTATTGGTATTTAAGGCCCCAGCTGTCCAGGTCCATTTTGTGTCTTCTTCAGCTTTGGGCATTGTTTCCTTAATTATTCTCTGCCCAAGCAAGTAAACTCTCCTACCATTTTCACCTAGAATAACCTCTAATTATTTTTCCCTCTCCTGGTAGGAGGCAGCTATAGTGGAGGTTCAGAAAAGCTAAAAGGTGGGCCCATAATACTTTTGGGGTTATGGGTTACTGTCTTAAAATACTATCCTTTAATGGGACAAAGACATCTATTCCACTACTTCGCAGTTTATCACTGTTCATGAGTATAAGATTGTATATCACTTTAGAACAGAAGATCACTCTTGCTCTCCAAGAGTTTTCTTAATCCAAAAGTTGTACGAGTACCAAATCACTGTTGTACAATGCGCCATTTGTAATCCAGGAATGTTTGAGAAATAACCTAGAAGGAATTACCTCTTCATGATTAGTTTGTGATCAAAAATCTAGGTGAATTCAAGGGAGAGAGGTACTACCTTCGGGCCATTTGCCAGGCTATCCCCAGTGGGGGGATTCCCAGAAGGATTATAGATAGGATTTACCCCTATTGAGGAGGAAAATAGGATAGCATTGGGATTAACACCAGGTAAAGTAATCATTGACAGACTAAAATCAGGAGCATTAGAAGCTTGTAGAACTGAAGCAGAATCATGGAAATCCCTTAAGACAGGTGAAGAGCTTCTTGTGACTGCTTTAGGCTGATCTTCTTCCCTCTACAGGGACATCGGGGGAGAAGTCAGGGAGGGAACAGCAATGAAACCTAGTCTTTTTGTTCTTTTTTTGGCTCTTCTACAAAGCTTTTTCCCTTTTTTTTTATTTTCTTCTGAGTTTGGGCGCAATTCATCTTTCTTTTAGTTTTTACTAACTCTGAAACAGGTTTCTCAGGTGTAACACCCTTTCTTTTATAATAAATGGGGAAAAAAGCCTGATTTGTACTTATTGTTTCCACATTAAAACCAGTAGTGTCCCCAGAAGGAGGCATAGAAACTTCAAGATCCAAAAACTGGTGTAACGAGAAAGACTCATTAACTTCACATAATTCTACATTCCCTGTCCCCTTGCAGATCCTCCTACTGCAGGAGGGGGCACTAACTTGACATCCAAAGTCTCTACTTGCAGAAATGGAGTCAATGCATGCCTAGGGGGTTCTGTAAATTGAGGGTTTGAAGGCAGTTGTCGCTCTTCTTTGGGAGAGGCAAACTTATTTGAAGGAATAGAGGAAGGCGTGACACCTTTGCCTGCAGAGGTTCTTATGTCCAGGATAACCAATTTGGTCAATGATAAAAGAGAGTCCAGGATGCAGTAAGAATTGCCAACAGATCTCTCCTTAAGAGCCAATATAGAGGGAAAGACTCTTTCCAGGCAGCTCAGGGAGTCAGATAAGAGAACTTTATTCTCAGGATGATTAGTAGACAAATGCTGACTGAGGAATAAATCAGGAGAAGCTTATGCCCGAGAGTCAGTCTGGGAAAGATAAAGTAAGACTGTGTGGCATGTTACTAAAAAGCTGTATCTGCAGAGTGGGGCCAGAAGGTGTGTCCCGAGTAAATGTCCCAGTATTTGATAGAGATATTTGAGGGTAGTCTAAATGCCTGAGGGGGTTTGGAATAAAGTCCATATTAAATCAGGGAGAGAAAAATCTTCCTGGGGAATACCCTCCTCTCTAGAAGCAAACCCATTTCCTGACCTGGGCTCCTTAACAGCCGCAGAAGTAGGGGTTTGATTTTATATAGGCGATTTATCCATGTTAGTTGTACCATCCGCCTCCATCTTCGCTCGGCACAGTTCGGCTATATTTACCAATACAGCCACCTTGTTGAGCCCTGTAACTCTTTTAGAAAAGAAGGTAGAAATGCTGTTGAGTCCTTTTACAGAGTTTGGCTGTACTGACTTATTCATCAAGGGGTTAGCTTTAGTCTTCATGCAGGCTCTTAGGAAGATCAATTTTCAGGAACATAATGTTTTGGCTATCATGGTCTGCCTCACTGTTTACCACTTAGGTAGACCTTTAATTAAGAACTGATTTTTTTGCTTCCTAGGCCAGCCACTTCTATTCATAAAAGCCACTGATTTGTGCTTGTGTCAATAATAAAGTCATAACTCATAGAAGAATGTGGTTTGCCGAGGGTTCTCTCTACATTATGTTGCCTGCTGCTAAGCTTTAGTGTGACTCAAAAACAAAAGGGTCAGTCCTCTCCATCCATGGGGTTGCATCAACAGCCTTCCAGTAAAGAAGACATCACACCCTGGGCTGTCCCAGGAGCAGGAAAGATGGCTCCACCAGGCGGACTCGTACCAGGAAAAATAGAAGTAAAGAGGGGAAGTAGGGGAGCAGGGGAGGTGACCCCCAAGCGGGAGCTCACTGGGTCAACCACAAGCTGCAGCCAATCCTAGCTGGACCTCTCCTGCAAAGACCCAGGCTCTTTCTTAGCGTGTAGTAACTATTGCACCAGCGTTTGGGTCTTCCCTCCACGTACTACTGCTCAGCGCCAATAGGGCTCCTGCCCAACACCTGAGGAGATTCCACCGAGGAGGCCGAATGGCTGTCCTTTTGTCAGATGGATTGCCACATAAACTACTTAGCTTACGTGGCAGCTTGATCAAATTACTGGAGGATATAGGTGCAAGGGAAGCAGTAAATTAAAGAAGGAGCATTAATTCGGCTGACTGAATGGAACATATAAGGAAAGAACGCCGGTATCAGCAGGCATCACACGGCACCCCTCATTGAAAAGCATGTCCATAAGGTGCTTGCCGATTACCTGGAGTCCCACGACCTACTGCACCCTACCCAGTCGGGTTTCCGCGCCAATCTTAGCACCGAAACAGCCCTCCTGGAAGTCTCGGAGGCGATTAAGGAGGTGCTGGATTCGGGCGGGAGAGCGATGCTGGTGATGCTAGATCTGTCGGCGGCCTTCGACACCGTCCCTCATGAGGGTCTTCTTGCAAGACTCTCAGAGGCTGGTCTCCGAGGGACGGTGCTCCAGTGGTTTCGATCTTTCCTGGCAGGCCGTCGACAAACGGTCTGGGCTTCTGCTTGCTCCGCCGAGATGTCGCCATTGGGTGTCGGAGTTCCTCAGGGCTCTGTCCTGAGTCCAACTCTATTCAACATCTTCATGACCCCTCTGGCGGCATTGGCGGAGTCTTTCGGGGCCCAGATCGTTTCTTATGCCGATGACACCCAGCTCCTCTTCACCTGTGAGAGGGGTGCGGACTTCGATGGAGGTAGGATCCAGGGTTGCCTTGAGGCTGTGTTTCAATGGTTCCATCACAACAGCCTCAAGTGCAACTCGGATAAATCCGAGGTCCTCTTTTTTGGGTGCAGTTCGGATCCGGACTGGAAAGTGTGGTGGCCTGAGAACATGTTTCCACCAGCAAGTTCGTCCCAGGTGGCTAAAAACCTTGGGATTAAGATCGATAATGGCCTCACACTACGTTCACAGGTAATCGGTCTCACTGGTACCTGCTTTGGCCTACTCCGGATGCTACGTAAGTTCCTTCCCCTGTTATCGGAGGAACATAGGAAGATCACGGTGCAGGCGATTATAGGCTCGAGAATTGACTATTCCAACGTCCTTTATCTCGGCTTACCAGAGTATCTGCTCCAACGGTTACAGGTTGTCCAGAATTCGGCAGCACGGGCCATCTTTGGACTATCTCGCCGTGCCAGAGCCTCGGGTCTTCTGGAGGCTCTGCACTGGCTCCCTGTCCGGAAGCGGATAATTTTTAAAACTCTTACCCTGGCGCACAAAGCCCTGCACGCCTCCGGAGCAAAATACCTGCAGAAGAGGCTGGCCTTTTATTTGCCTGCCAGGTCGCTCAGGTCTGAAGCCCTGTATCTTGCGGCGGTTCCTCGTGTGAAGAGAGCCCGCATCGGAGGCCGCTCTTTTAAACTACTAGCGCCTCAGTTATGGAATAAACTGCCTGTGTCCCTGCGCAGCATTCCTAATTTGTTGGCCTTTCGGAAAGGGCTTAAAACCTGGCTCTTCTCCTCTTAGTTTCGGTCCCTGTTAGGTTTCTTTTATCTTTGTTTCTTATTTTCCCTGTTGTGTTATGAGATTAGTGTGCAATCCAAAGCGTCGGGACACTCTTCCGAGTAGCCGTACGCTATACAAAACCCCTGCATAACATAACATAACATAACATAACATAACCCCTGAGTTAGCCACTTGCCACCAACTTCCCAATCGAGCCGACAGCATCAGCACTACAAAAGAGGTTGCAACAGCCAAAGCAGCTGTGGCATGAGCTGCCCAGATCCCGGCCCTTTTTACTTCCATTCAGCTCGCAGACGCGTACCTTACTTCAGCATGCAAAGTCAACCATACAGGGGATGATGAAAAAAAATGCCTGGCTCCTCCTGGCCTGCAGCTCCTGCAGCTCCTAACCTGCGGCTCCTAGGGGTATCGGGGGTCTGCCCCTTTAACCCCTTGCAGTTCTCTGCACGTGTCTCATGTCTCTCAGCTCTTTTTCCAAAAGGGTTAGCACTATCTACTTTAGCCTCTGGAAGCCATTTGGGGATCCACTGGACGCTTCATCCCACTAGAGAAAAAAACAAAGTCTGAATGTAGAAACCTTCACAGTGGCTTTGTCCAGTGGCTCCCTGACTACAGCGCCACCTGCTCTGAGACTGCCTGTACCTTACCACACTGAACGTTACCTCCTCAGACATCTTTCACAAAATTTCTTCTAAGTCCAAAGTTAAGCGCAGACCAAGCACAATTAACTCCTTGTATCTGACCCATGCTCCATAGCAGTCTAATTTCTAATTTAAAATGCTTATAAAGCGCAACATACACCTTGCGGTTTCTTGGCGCTGAAGGTTCAGTGGCTGAGGGGAAGGAAGACCAGGGAGAAAATTTAGGCGGGGAAAGCCTGGCTAAATAGGAAGGTTTTCAAGTCTCCACGGAAGGAAAGGTACTGAGTTGCGGAGCGGAGGTTATCAGGGAGAGAGTTCCAGAAGGAAGGGGCCAGAGTAGAGAAATTGGATCCACCCCACTTTTTGCGCGAGAAACGGGGGATCAGGAGAAGGGACTTGGAGGAGGACCGGAGATTTCTTGCGGGGACGTAGGGTTTGATAAGTGAAGTGATGAAAGCAGGGGCAGTGCCCTGACGGGCCTGGAAAACCATGCACCCGATTTTAAAGAGGGAACGTTGTTTCACGGGGAGCCAGTGGAGTTTCTTTAGGAGGGGGGTGGAGTGGTGATAACGTGGGAGGCCAAATATCAGTCTGGCCGCCTGGTTCTGGATGGCTTGGAGTCTACGCAAACTATAGGCAGGGATGCCATGGAAAAGAGCGTTGGCGTAGTCCAAACGCGAGATTACCAGGGCGGCCATGATGGTCTTGAGGGCCTGAGGGGTGAAGAAGCGAGAGACAGAGCGGATAGTTCGAAGAGTGAGGAAACAGGAGGAGACCACGGAGCTGATGTGTGAGTGAAGAGTGAGCTGATTGTTCATTTTGACACCCAGTGTTTTGACAGTGGTGGAGGGGGAGGGTGCAGGGCCTAGGGAGGGGGGCCAGAAAAGAGAGTTCCAGGGGCTGGACGAACCACCAGTGAGAACCAGCTCAGTTTTATCAGGGTTCAGTTTAAGATGGTTGTGATTCATCCAGTCCCTGATGAATGTCATAGTAGACTGGAAATTGGAGACCGAGAGAGAAGAGGGGGACAGATCAAAGATGAGCTGGAGGTCATCCGCGTAGTTGAAGACGGTGACCTCCAGCTGCTGGAGAGCAAAGATGAGAGGAAAGATATAGAGGTTGAAGAGAAGGGGGGAGAGAGAGGAGCCCTGGGGAACACCGCAGGTGACAGGGAGGGGAGTGGAGGTGAAGTCGCCTAGACGGACCGCCTGGGTGCGGTCCCTCAGAAAGGAGGAGAGCCAGACAAGGGCTGATCCCCCGATGCCAGCCGCCTTGACACGGGTGAGTAGGATGGTATGGTCCACCGTGTCAAAGGCGGCGGAAAGATCGAGGAGGACCAGTGCCTGGTGGTTGTTGTCATCCATGCCCTTTCTGAGGTTGTCTAGGACGGCGACTACGACCGATTCTGTTGAGTGCCTGGGGCGGAATCCTGCCTGACGAGAAGCCAGCCCCCCATTCGCCTCAATGTGAGTGCTCAGAGCCGCGGTAACATGGCGTTCCATCACCTTGCCCAGAAAGGGCAGCAGGGAGATGGGGCGAAAGTTGGACGAGATAGAAGGGTCCGAGCCGGGTTTCTTCAGCAGGGGTACTATGGTGGCTGCTTTTAGTACCGGGGTCACCACACCCTGTGCCAAGGCGCTGTTGAGGAAGGCAATCGGGGGATCAGGCTATAATATTTGACTTTCCACTGGTCTTTTATGACTAGATATCCATTGTTGGTGCTTTGATCTTTTAGGAGCTAGTTTTCACATAAACATTTAAAAATTCATTATTAAAAATTCATTACTGCTTCTACTGATTAGATTCTTGTCATTTTATGTCAAATAATGTGTTAAAATGTACTCTATTTTTATAAAGTAGCATGGAATTTTTCTTGTGTTGTATTTTCACTTTAATGCTGATTGTTTGCTAAATAAATACTTTACACTTTGCCTCTAAGTTAAGCCTGACTGCTTTTGTGCCCAGCTACCAGATGGTTAAGCACAGAGTAATTTAGTGACTTTAGTGGTTTACCCGGACTGTTGATTGAGCAGGGTTTCCACCCAGGTCAACCGACAACCCGGTTTCTTACACCCAGGAACTTTACTATTGATCATTGTCATGTTATGAGTGATTAATATATACTTTAATTTACTTGGCTCACCCCTTTTCATATCACTAGATATTTGGCTTGGAATACTTAACCATTTTTTGTAGCTTAGCTATTGCTGGTCTGAGGATATTGATAATGGAATTTCAGTGTAGAAATCTCCAAATAATAGTAATGGAACTATAGGTTGTTTAAATCGTATCTTCTCTATAGTGCCTCCCAACTGCTTCAGTTTTTCTTTCTCTCCATGCACTTCTTTTGATGGCAAGAAACCATTAACTGGAATCAATGTTATTGATGCTAATTTAGGACCATACATAACATGTTTATTTGCTTCATTTGACCTGTTATCAACCACTATTTAAAAAAAATCCTTTAATTCATTACAATTTCTCTAACTTGAAAAATTCTTATTGACTGCAATATGTGACCAATCCACCCAGTAAATGCCCAAAACCTGTTTTTCCGCAGTTTTATACCATGTAATCTTTTAAAGCAACATCGCTTGCCTATGTTTCCTGTAATACCATAATTATTTTGAATTGTAGATGGGGCTAACTTCTTTTTAAGCTTGCAGTGTTCGTGGACAGCAAATGAAAAGAATGAAGATCAGGAACTAATTGATTTGGCTGCTGCTCCTCCTGAATTGTTTGCCGCAGCAGTTCAATTCCATTCACCAGGATCTTGTTCTATAGAATTTTTGGTGGGCACAGACTGTAAATATTCTTCTGTCAGAACCTATTTTAGTAATAAACAGTATTTGATCTGACCAATAAATACATTATTGTTCAGGCTATCACAGGTTTTTTCGCTCTTTGTGTGAGTTGTAATGCACTTCCGCCGTCATTCTCAAACCCTAACCATCCTAAACAATCCAAAGTTATTAATATTAATTCAACCACAATATTTGAATAAAAATTCATCATGGCATTTGGCCATTCTGTCCCTCAGGCATTTACTTTCGGAAACGCAACCAATGCCATATCACTTGTTTTTATTTTAGACAGCCTTGGTATCCTATTGAGCATCAATATCATTTCCCCATGATTAACAGAAGGGTTTGTGGGGGGGCGTGGCTTGCGCCCGACGAGGATGGCGGTATCGCCGTAGCTCTCCGAGGCTAGCGGGAGTGGAGACGGATCGGCACTGCCCTCGGCTCTCATGCCCTGATCCCAATTTGGAGGACTTTGCCCGTGAGCATGCAGGGAACACCGTGAGACACCCTGTGAATTTCATGGACGTGAGGTACACAAGATATCTTCCTTTTTCCTCCAACCGTTCCTCCGTGATTTGCCCGGCCGCCATTTTGGGCTAATATCACGGAACGGTTCTCTCCTCAAGGCTTTCTTTTCCGGCCACACGCTGTGTGCTTCAAATTCTTGCCTTTTGGCCTCAAAAACTTAATTTCAGGAGCTTGGGGACTCTTTTGCCTATTTTTGTGGATATTTTACAGCACACCTGACTCCCGGCCGCCATTTTAAGACGCAGTCTTTATAACTGTCTCAGTTTCACTCACTAAGTTTCTACATTTGCACGGCAAGTTTCCTTTGCTTTTGGTACCTCATATTATATAACGATGGTTACCTGCATTGGTGAAGTTTATTGGCAGTAGCAACTGTTATTGGTAAGTGACTTATAACGCTCTATCTCATTTTTGTATGAGTTGCTCCTCTCCCATAAGACTATCGCTGCGCTGGCAGAAGTAACTTACCTTCCTTTGTCGCTCATCAGTGGTTGGTTTTTAATTGTTTCTACATCAGCAGCTCTATTCAAATGAGTGAGGTATGACGCAGCGTGTCTGTTCTACCTGGAGTCCTTGTCACTCCACCCCGCAGGATATACTCTTACCTTCCAACTCCGCTTAACTATTTCACTTGGCTGCACTTACTCACCAGCTGTTATGTTATATAAGTCCTCACATGTTGCGTCATGAGTTCCTGTATTTTTTAGGTAACATGAGCTAACTTAGGCAAGCATAAAGTTCCTAGGGACGCTTTTAATAGTCCCTTCCTGTGCAGTTTTAGTGTTATCAACGCTATTCAATTAATGTTTTTCAGCTTACTAGTTGTTGAAAAAGCGGATTTGACAATAATAACAATATATGTCTTTTCAAGGATAAAATGTCCATTTCTACCAAACCTGAATATGCATATGGACTAACTTTTGAATGGCAATCTACCTAATGTTTATTATCTAATGATTAATTGATACATGTTTATGTATATGTACTCCTTTACTTGCATTACTGTACACTTTATACACATCTGACGCCTTTTTCAATGATAGTTATTGTACTACAGGATTCACTGTATGCTCTTTTTATTTGGTAAGTTTTCCATTGTAAGATTCCTATTCTTTCTCGAGACTTACCTATGGGAAAACAACTTAAAGAGGGGCTTCATTCCAAATCCTCCTCACTCAAATTCTTAATTCACACCAGCTCGCGATATCAGTGTCTGGATATGGATGACCCAACCACCTCCTCATCAAAAAGTGTGTCATCAGCAGGGAGTACTCCGACTACTCTTAGCAACAAAGCTTCAACTAAAAGATTAAAGAGAGACCCTCCCTCTCCTCCTACACCAGCATCTTCAGTCACCATGGACCTACTTCTAGAGGAAATCAGGGCCTTACGTCCATTTGTTGAAGAAACTACTACCACTCTTCAGGAAACCACTTCCACTCTTCAGGAACTTTCTAAAAAATAGTCATTTGTGGTAAGTCGCATCACTACGTTGGAGCAAAATGTCGAATCCTTGAATTCTTCTACTTCTAAGGTTGACTCCTTATGTTCCCAAATATCCAACTTACACAAGCAGGTTGAAAATTTAGAAAAGAGAAATCGACGTAATAATCTTTGCATTTGTGGTTTTACAGAGGGGACAGAGGGGTCAGACTCAATTTCCTTCTTCAAGTCTTTCCTACCTAAACTCCTCAAACTTCCGGAGAGCACCACTTTAAACATTCAGAAAGCACATCGATTGGGTTCTTTACCGCACCATGTCTCCCCCTCCTCAACGAGCAAGCCAAGAGGAATTTATTTATTTATTTATTTATTTATTTAGAGAGTTTTAGATAGCGCGAACGTGACCCTTGGGTATCAGAGCGCTTCACAATGACATATACATGATGAGGTATATGATTAGCAAAAGAACAGCACATTGTTATATCGTGAGTGAGGTAGGTAAGTATGGAGCTATAAGGTAAACATTTCCACTGATATGAGGTAGATAGGTGAAAGTCATAATAAAATTATATAAAGAACACATTTACATTGCAATGAGGTAGGATCGGTATAAGTCTATCGGGGACATATCATAGCATATTAGTAATGGATTTGTACGAATAGTCTAATGTTTGACATCGGTTTATACATTGCTATGTACTTTCATCCTCCTTTTGAAGCTATTCGATTATATTTGACCATTGTATTCCTGTGTAAATCGTTCAAGCATTGTCTTTGTCTGTGTATTCTTCTCGGTTTTTGGTCCATAAAGCACTTGAGGCTGGCTCCCATCTAGCTAGCAACTTTCACTTTCTTCTTTTCCATATCCGAAAAGAGATATTTAGTACGCAGTGTCGTTGAGGTCATTTCCTGGCTACGTCAGGAACTTACTCATTAAGAAGCTCTTAGTTTCCTTTTTAAATGATGTCGTGTTTGTAATTTTCCTGATATTTGGAGGGAGTGAGTTCCATAGTCTGGGTGCTGCCCCTGAGAAGGCTCTGTCGTATGTTTTCTTTTTCCGGAAGATGGGTGGTTTCAGTATCAGCGAATTGGCGCTCCTGGCTGGTCTGACTCCTCCCGATAGTTCAATCTTCTGGGCCAGATATCTTGGTGTTTTGTAGTATTGTGCTTTGTGGGTGACGCATGCCATCTTGAATTGGATTCTGGCTTCGTATGGTAGCCAGTTTAATGCTTTTAGATGCGGGGAGATATGGTCGAATTTCCTCAATCCGGTAATGAGCCTTGCTGCTGCATTGAGGCATGCTTTCAGAGGTGCAGTGGAAATTTTCGGTAGACCTGCTAAGATTGTACATCCATATTCAATTCTTGAGATTACTAGTGATTGAGTTGCCAGTTTGAGATCTGCCGACGAGATGAATGGCTTCATCTTCCTTAAGTAATTCAGGTGAAAGCGGGCATTTTTTGCCATTGAATTGATGTGTGCTTTCATGTCTAGATATTTATCTAATGTGATTCCTAATGATTTCGCTGATTCCACTAGTGCAGGGGTGCAGTTTAAAGCTGTGATCAGTCTGGTCCATTCTTCTACCTCCGAGTGGCTCTTCGGAGGAGAGATCAAAAGGAATTCCGTTTTCTGTGCATTGAGCTTCAGGTGGTTACTGGTTAGCCATCGTAGTGTCATTTTCAAAGCCTCATTCAGTAGCTTGATGTCCTCCAGGGATTCAACCTTGATATACACTTGTGTGTCGTCCGCATACATATGATAGGATATGATTGCGTCTCGTAGGATTTCAGTCAGAGGTTCGACGTAAAGGTTAAAGAGTGACGGAGATAGTGTCGATCCTTGAGGACCTCCGATCGAATTTGGACTTGATGTGGATAGTGACTGGTTGACCCAAAGTTTTTGTGTTCTGTTCTGGAGAAAGGATTCAAACCATTTTAGCACATTTCACGAAATTCCCATCCTGTTGTGAAGTCTGTCTAGTAGTTTTTCATGATTCACAGTGTCAAATGCAGATGATAAGTCAAGAAGGACTAGTAGACATGTCTTATTGCGGTCAAGGGCCTGTACTGCGTCATCAACTATATGCAGGATCGCTGTTTCCATGCTGTGACCTGTTCTGAATCCAGATTGGCAGTCGTCCAATAGCATGAAATTAGCGATGTGTTGGCTCAGTTGGTTTTGTACGTATTTCTCGATTAGTTTGGCCAGTAGTGGAATATTGGTGACTGGGCGGAAGTTATTGGGGTCTGCTGGGTCCGCTGTTGGTTTCTTGATGATCTTGACAACTTGGCCTGTTTTTAAGCAATCTGGCAAGATCCCTTGAGATAGGGAGGCGTTTATTATTCTTGTCCATATTGGGATGATGATGTGGTTTATTATTTGCATACATTTGGCGGGGAGTGGATCATTATAGTGGTTATTCGGTTTGATATCCGCCAGTGTTCTGGCGATGGCATTCTGATCATATAGCTTGAAGGTGTTTGTTTTTTGCTTCAACGTGGTCGAATGTCGGTGTGGTCTTGCTCAGTTTGTGTGGTTCGTTGTTCAGTTGGTCCGCTGCTGTCTTGAGCTCTGTTTCCAACTTATTTGCCTTTTCGGTGAAAAAATTATAGAATTCTTCACAGCTTAACTTGGTTTTAGTTGTTTCTTGGGCTGATTTTGCTAATTTGTTTGATTGTTGCCTTAAAATTTCAAATAATTTCCGAGGTCTGTTTTTTGCATTATCCAATTCTGATCTAATGTATTCTATTTTGGATCTGAGGATCTTTTTGTTGTATTCGTTTCTGATTTTTCTGAGTGATTTCAGTTCTGGTGTTGCTGGATGTTCTCTCCATTTTCTTTCGGCCATTCTTAGTTTCCTTCTATCCTCGTTCAATGTACCATTAAACCATGAGTTTTTGTCCTTTTCTGCGATTCTTTTCAGTTTGAGTGGCATGGTGTTGTTCACTATGTTTGCTACTGTCGTAGTGTAGTGCTCCGTTAGGTCATTCACATTCCGCAATTTGCTAGGTGGCTTCAGATCTTTCTCGCAATTTTCCACTAATCGTTCGATATTCACATCTTTAGTGTTGCAAGTGCACTTTTTGAGTTTGATGGGCTGTGAGATATTATTCCTTTTCAGTTTTGGAATTTGGAAGATTATTGCATGGTGATCCGACCAGTCGCATGACACAATTGAGTGGATCACTATGTTCTTGTTTCTTGATATTATTCAGTCTAGTGTTGCACCTTTTGAGTGTGTTGGTTTTGTACACGCTTGAGTGAGATTTAGCTCCGTCATAAAGTCTTTAAGAGCGTTAATCTGTTTGTCCTTCCTGTCTTCCCAGTGTAGGTTGAAATCGCCCAGGAATATGTTGTTAGTTTGATTATTAGAGTTATCTCTGATAATCTCCATTAGCTGGTCTATGAAAGCTGCATTATTTCCTGGGGGATGGTACAGGGCATGTAGCGTGCATCTTTGATTGTCTGTAGATTTTATATTAATACCTAGGTATTCACAGGATTCCAGAGGATCTGATTGTATTTGTTTAATTTCTATGTCAGTTCGGTGGATGCATGCTATCCCGCCTCCTGTCTTTTTCAGTCTATCCAATCTCAATATGTTGTATTGTGGGGGCACTAACAAGTCCATGCAAGGAGAGGATGATTCCGAGAGCCGTGTTTCTGTTAGGATTGCTATGTCAATTTCTTCGTTAATGATGAGTGCCGCGATGTCTGAGGAGTGCTTTACAGCGGATTGACAGTTGAGCAATAGGCATTTTCAGAGGATTTCTTGTAATGCTCGGGTCCCGTTCAAGCTGGGTGGTGGTTCGCTGGACTAGCTGTAGGTTGTTAAGGTTTGGTTTTCTTGTCTTATGTCTTGATGTTCTATTATTGTCAATCGGAACTGTCTTAATTTCCTCCCCCCTCAAGTATTCTGTGGGCTCGTACGTCTGAAGTAGAGAAAGGGTTTCTTCTTCTGTTAAGCAACTAAGGTTTCTGTTTGGCCTGTTATGCCTTTCTGTTAATGTCATGGCCCTCTCATTAGTTTTTCCTAGAGACTTTTGCACTACTTCTTGGATGTGTTCAACTTTAGAGTGTGTGCTTGCAGCAATTTCTAGGATCTTTACTACTGTTTTCAATGTACATTGGATGTCTTGTGCCATATTGTCAATGTGTGTTTGTATTCCTTGGATGTCTCTCGGGTCTGGTGTGGTGTAATTGCATTGGTCATCCTCTCAGTTTGGTCTTCAGGGTTTGTGTTGATATGTTTCAGCTCCGTTCCTTTTCTCGTCTCCCTCGCATGTGGTGTAATAGCAGTGGTCATCCTCTCAGTTTGGTCTTCAGGTTTAGAAATGGAATGATATTGCATTTCCTTGAATATACTGACCTATTAAAGGTTTTAGCTGCAGCCAGAGCATTGAACAAAGTTACTTGGTCTGGGAATACATTATTTTTTGTCCAGGATTACGCTAAATCAACAGCAGACTGAAAAAATAATTCTTGGCAATGAGACCTCAGTTACGTTCGATTGGTGCAAGATATGGTCTCTTTCACCACTGTCTATTCAAAGTTACTATTAATAATAAGACTACCACTTATGAAGATCCACTAAAACTTAACAGTTTTCCTTTAATCCTTCTGGAATGACTCCATGGATTCTTCATTTGCGTCTACTTCTACATAGTCCACTTTGTTTTTTCCTGCTTTTTGCTGTTTGCATATGTGTCTCCTTGCTTATGATGTAGATGCCGCATTCTTTACTATGTTTCCCTTGGATTGGTTTTAATATGATTATGGTTCTTTATATCCTGTTGTTGTGCTTTTCAATATTTCTTTTTTAGTCTTGTTTATATCCTCATATAAACATGTTTCTATTTTTCAGATGATTGTTCATTCCCTCGTACTTAACATTGTTTCTTCTTCCCAACAGGTTGTTTGTCCAATCCTCCTCCCTCTCCTCATGTTTCTCAGCAGTTCGTTGATGCTGTCTACTCCCCGTTTTCCTTTGTGAGTTTGGGTAACGTCATTCTCTGTATGGCCTCCCACCCCTCCACCCTTCGTATGATCTACAATATCTGTAATTTTTCATTCTTCTTTCTTCCTTTTTCCTTCTTGCTCTATCATCTTTTCTACACCTTTCCCATTTACTTTCCCTCTCTTACCTTTTCTTCTCCCTTTTTTCTTCCTTCTAGTTCTTTCCTTTCTATCATCTTTTTATACATTATTATACAATTTCTTTCCCTTTCATTTTTTCTTTTCCCTTTCCTCCTTCCATCCACTATTTCTCTTCACCTAAATGTTCTCTATTGTATTTCTAATCTTCATTGTATTTTCTTTTATAAGATGTACTCTGTTTCTCTCCGATTTGTTTATGCACTGTATGCCTCTTGCTTATTAGCATTATTTCAATGCACAAATGTTCAGGGTAACAATATGGAATGTTAAATCTTTAAATAATCCTACTAAAAGACAACAAGTGTTATCTCACTTATCTAGGTTAGAAACAGACATTGCTATGTTACAAGAAACCCATTTATCTGATTCTGAAGCTTCTGAACTAAAAAGATCTTGGGTAGGCAATGTTTTTTCTTCTCCTGCTTTAGGCAAAAAGAATGGAGTTGTAATTTTGTGCCACAAAAAGTTTAATGTTTCTATTGTTCATCAAGAAATTTATTCAAATGGTCACTGGGTCATTGTCAAATTACTAATAGATAATGTTCCGCTAGTTGTATTTAATGTTTATGCTCCAGTTTCTGTCGATAACAATTTTTGGATATTAGTTTCAGAAGAAATTACTTACTTTTGACGATGATTATATTATTTTTGGTGGTGATTGTAACCAAATTCTAGACCCCATCCTAGATAGACGCTCCTCAGTTAAATATGTACACTCTAAAACGCATTCCCAATTTACCTCTGCCATTCGTCGCAAATCCCTACTTAACGTCTGGAGAATTTGTCGTCCGGATCTTCAAGAATACAGTTATTTTTTCCCTCCACACATAACACAATCCTGTATTGACTATCTCTTTTTCAGTAGGTCCCTTACTCAACAATTCCTTCATTCAGACATTGGTTCCATTCTAATCTCTGACAATGCCCCGGTGTATGTAGACTTTTATATACTTCCCTTTACTCCACCCTCTGGCAGGTGGTGTTTTAATAATTCCCTTCTTGCAGATCCTAAGTTCTCCATCCAATTTAGCTCTTTTGCTGTGGACTTTTTTGCCACAAATACAGTCTCCGAATCTTCCCCTACTATGATCTGGGATTCTTTTAAGGCGACTGCAAGGGGCTTCATACTCAACTATGTTTCTCAGAAAAAAAGAATTTTGAAAAACATTCTGGCCAAATTCTTACTAAAATCAAGCAATTAGAATCCGCTTATTACCTTTCATTCTCTGAATCTTCCTTAAAAGACCTCATATCTGCCAAAGTCTCTTGCAATAAATTATCCACTGACGCTGCGGCTTCCTATCTCTTAAAAAGTAGCGCACAATACTATGGAGGTCAAAACAAAATGGGGAAGCTCTTGGCTATCTAATTAAAAACTCATCGGGATAGAACCAGGATAACGTCTATAACAAACTCTAATGGTGACTCTCTTTTTAAAGATGAAGATATTGTACACAAATTTGTCAACTTCTATCAACACCTTTACACTCCTGAATCACAGCCTCTCCAATCTGACATATTCTCTTACTTTCAGAACCTTACATCTCCTTCTTCTTCTCATATTAATTTTGACACACTTTAAGTAGATATAACCCTGAAAGAAATCTCCCATGCTGTCTTAATCTTACGACGTGGTAAAGCACCTGGACCCAATGGGTTTACAATAGAATTTTATGCTCATTTTTCAAAACTTCTTCTTCCTCATGTTCTTTCACTTTTTAATTTCTTCATTATGAATGGTTCTTCTCAAGGAACTTTCCAAGAAGCTATGATTTGTTTAATCCCCAAAGTCAATAAAGATCCCTCCTTTTGAAAAAATTACCTCCCTATTTCTCTTGTAAACACGGATTATAAGATCTTTGCTAAAATACTTGCGCTTCGTATTGAACCCATTTTACCCGAACTTATTGGACCAGAGCAATCTGGTTTTGTTAAAGGGCGTTTATCCTCAGATAACTCTAGGGTTTTCTTTCATGTTCTCAGCAAAGCATCCTCCATAAATTATCCTCTAGCCACCATAAACCAAGATGCTGAGAAAGGTTTTGATAGGATTGGTTGGGATTTTATGTTTCATACTCTCAAATGGATAGGTTTTCCCCCCAAAATAATTTCTTTAATTTCTTTGCTATACTCTGGACCTAAAGCTTCTATCTTTGCTAACGGTATTATCTCAGACTATTTTTCTCTCTCTAGAGGTGTTCGCCAAGGTTGTCCTTTGTCCCCCTTGTTGTTCATAGTGGCAATGGAGCCTTTTCTAACGAAAATACAGCAAAACGAACAAATTACTGGTTTTCAACTTGGCTATGATCATGTTAAATTATCCGTCTATGCTGACAACATCTTATCATACTGTTCTAATCCAGATACTTCTCTCCCTTCTTTCCTTCAGCAAGTTGATACTTTCTCGCAAATCTCCGGTTATCGCCTTAATCGAGACAAATGCGAGGTTCTACCCCTCAACGTTTTATGTCTCACCACTACTTTGACCAAACAGGTTTTTCCTGGCAACCGGTTAACATGAAATATTTAGGATTATAGTTTTCCTCTAATATTTCCAAAACTTTAAAATTCTATTTTGAATATATCGCCAAAAATGTAACGACTCAATTACCAAATGGCATCCTCTTTTTCTTTCATGGTGGGGAAGATTAGACTCTATTAAAATGATGTTAGCTCCTATAGTATTGTATTCTCTTTCTATGATTCCTGTTCATATCCCAGTTTACTATTTCAAGAAAATAGACTCAATTTTATTTAAATTTCTTTGGAAAAATAAACCCCCTCAGATAGCCTTATCAAGTCTTAAAAAAGATAAAACTTATGGAGGTCTTACGTTCCCTGACTTTAAATCTTATCACTATGCCTTCTCTCTTAAACAGGCTTCCAGATGGTTATCTACTGATCTCCCCTCTCATCCTTCTGTATGGCTATCCATTGAAAAATCCTTTACTTCACCTTTTGATTTACTTGAAACACTTGCATTTACCGCTAACTCTTCCTTTTTACACTCTTCGGTTATTGCTCATACCCGTCAACTTTTATCTCCCCTTTTGCCCTCCTCCTACTCTTCTCTGAACTCACTACCTCAGCAACCTTTTTGGCACAACAAACTCCTTTGCATTAATAATCGTACCTTCTATTGGAAATCCTGGAGATCCAAAGGTTTAATATGGATTTCACAACTTCTTCAGGAAAATGTTCCTTTATCTTTTTCTGTTCTTCAATCACTCTTTCGTCTTCCCAACTCTTTTAAGAAACAATATGACCTTTGGCTTCCAGCCCTTCAGGTCTATCTACAATCACTTCCTTGCTCTCCTGTCCTTCCTATTTCATGCTCCACAATTTTTCCTCTTTTGCACACTTTTCCTTCTGCTTCTTGTATCTATAAATGTCTTTGATATCCTCCAGAACGGCTAAAGACAAAGACTGAATTGGCTTAGGAACAAGATTTGTCCTCTTCCTCGTTGGTGTCCTTATGGGACAAGTTATGGTTAAAAATTCATAAGACCTCCAGAGCAGCTAACACCACTCAAACCCTTTATTTTATTTATCACCACTTATTATACTCCCCTGCAAGATTAGCATCCTTTTCCCCATATCTTTCCTCCTCATGTTGGTCTTGCTCAAGCCCTAATGCCGATTTAATGCACATGCTTTTCTTATGCCCTAATATTTCTACCTTCTGGAAATCCCTTTGGTTTCGTATAACTGTCATCTTTAATACTAAAGTTCCCTTTTCACCTTCAACCGTTTTCCTAGGTTCCTTATCTCCAACCTGGCCTAAAACCCCTTCCCACTTTAAATTAGTCGATCTACTGATAGCTATTGCACTACATTTGATAACTTCCAACTGGAAAGATACGTCAAAAGTTACTTATTTGGCCTGATGGAATGCAATATACTTTCATCACAGATTAGACACGAATTACGTCACTCCTATTTCCTTGGCAATTAAGAGAGATCCACTTTGGGTCCCTCTTACTACATATCTCTATTCCCTCTCTTCCACAACTCCTTTGTCTAGTATTCCAGCCCACGAGTCTGATGAGGTTCGTAAGCCACCATGATTATTTCCTTGTTGTCTTGTTACTATAAATTATTATATATGACAATTGTTCACTCTATTTTTATCAATTGCTTGTACTATCTTTATTGTTATAATACAATGCATACTTTTCAAAGTTTACCATTTGGCCTTCCGCTTCTTCCCATCATATTATATCCTTCTCCTCCCCCTCTCCCCCCTTTTTTCCTTCAATCAGACATTATTGTTTATTGATTCCTTCTATTCATGTAACTTTATTATGTAATTTTTATATACTTGTTTATATTTATCTTGTATGCTACATTTCTGATGTACTACCCTATTATACTTGGTTTCAATAAACTTAAACTTAAAAAAAAGAGAAGTGTTTGAATTCAAATCTGCGAAAATATCAACTATTTGTAAAACCAAATGATCTTTACTTATCACTTATATCACAGAAATCAAAGTCTTTGTAACTGATGGTATTTTATTTTCTGTTGTAGCTGTTTTCACAGTTGCCTTTTACTAAAGAGTCATAATATATTGTGCCTCATTGCTGTTAATCAAAGCACTTAAACTAGTACTGGATCATGTTTAGGATCATCTAAATTTGCTTGAGTAGCTAATGTTTCTGTTTATCTAAATGTGTTAGTCTCTATTAATTCTGTTACTTGCTCCATTTCAATTATTTCATTTGCATTGATCACACTTATTTCAGCTGCATACCTCTCAATTGAACAATCATTTTTTGCAATACTAGTGTTTATCTCCTGTGTATGATAAATGCAAGTATTATCACAGCCTACCTTCAACATTCTTTTTTGTAATTCTTCTCCTCATCATCTTTTTCATTTTACTTTTACGCTTTTGACCGCCCTTCCTATTAACTGTTTCTTGGAAAATCGGATATAGTTCGATATTTTTATGAATACTAGTTTATGCCTTCTTAGGTCTTCTGTCCTTAAATTCTTCCTTATTTATGTGCCTTGTTTGTTCACTATTTGACCTTGGATACATAGGATGGTCTTCCCCTAGACCTCCTGTTTTTGCTGATTGTTTATGTTGGCCTTAGGACTCTGAGTAATTTACTTATGCTAACCACTGTTAAAGTGCCTGTGCTACTCCCCTAAATATGGGTGGACTCTTTTAGTGATGTAGTCATTTGGTTACTGTGTGTGCGTGCGTGTGTGTGTGAATTGCACAAATACTTTTCACATTGCCTCTTTAGATAAGCATGACCCAAGCTACCAGAGGGTGAGCACAGGTTATCTAGCTAACCCTGACTAGAGTGGTGGTTCCTGCCTGGCCTGGGTGCAATCCTCACCCAACCAGGAATCCATTTCTAGCATTCATTGTCCAGAATTCTATTTTTACCATATCCCGAAGACGTTCGGATTTGATAGATTGGACTGACTAATACACTCCGACCACCAAAACTCTGCCTCCCATCTGAACATATTTTGTATCATTCACAAAACAGGCAGTATCTATTAGTGTTTGTTTTCATTTATCAGCTACAGTGGGGCTGGTCCTTCTAGCCCATTTTGTGTTATAAAAGCCCTATATTAGGTTCAATAAGATTACTTAATAGTGTGGAGGTGATCTTAAAATTATGATCTGAATCTCTTACTACATTTACTAATAAGGACATAATGGATTCCAGTATACTGTGTATAGTACTCATCATTTCAGTGCATAACAATGCTTCATGATTATAGTTATCTTCTATGCTGGGTCTTTCAAGTCATTGTTTACCCAGTCTGATTAGGAGCCAGCAGTCAGACCATTGTCCAGATAACCTGATCAGGATGTCAAGGATGGGTTATCAGGCTGGGAGCAGGAGAGGAAAGATGAGTCAATAACTTGGGGTGGGGGCCATGCGGCTTTCTGATGAACTGCAGAGAACAAGGGGTTGGGCGAGTGACAGTTCCTGGGAAGAAATGCAGGCCTGCAAAAATAGATTTTTGTCGTACATCAGGAAAAACTACCAGGTGGGTCGTGTGGAAAGTGTTTGCCACGAGATGGCAATTTAAAAATCAATGGAGTCCTGTAAAAATGATTGTCGTTCAAAAAATACATTTCCTCATCCCCGTCCCAGTCCTTACAACTTGAGGAACTCACAAGCAGAGAACCAACAAAAAACGCAGGACACCAGGGATCCATGCAAAGCACATATCTGTAAAGATCGATGAACAGCAATGTCCAAGACGCCAACAGAAAAACCGCCAGCAGAGGCATGTAAAACAACAAGTCAAGAAGGTAGCACAAATAAAATACGGGACAGCCAGGTGGCCGCCCAACAAACTCCCGGATAGAAAACCCCTGCCGCTCCAGCCCAGGAAGCAGGCACAGAACGTGTCTAACGACCCAGCACCAGAGACGGAGGAGGCAGACCCAAAGGACCGAAAAGGCAGGCAGACCGCCAAATGCACCTATCAACCAACCGGAAACCCATAACTCCCAAGCCACACCTCCACAGGAGACAAACAGGGCAGGAGAAAATGGAAAAACACTAGGGAACGAAGGTGGGAAAAACCGGAGAGTCCAGCGAACCACCAAGAAAGGGGGAACAAGGGATCCCCCAGCAGGCAAATCAGGAAGAATCATCTCCAGCTGCCAAAGGAAATGGGAAGAAACCACAGGCAGAAAAGCCGGAACAAGCCACAAACCAACCCAATCCGGCGGGAACTCCCAATAGGGAAAAGAAACGAGCAAAGCACCCAAAGCACCTAAAACACCCAACCGACAAGCGGAGGTGATGGCCAGCAAAAAAGCCACTGTAGCAGACAAACAGAACAAGTCATCTACCAGCAAGAGCTCAAAAGGGGGCAACATCACCCCCCCCAAACAGCAGGCAAAAACCCAAGAAGGCACGAGTACAGGAGAGACCGGCCGACGAAGCCAAAAGACTAGAAGAAACCGACTCACCAAAGACGCAAAACCACCAAGGAGGCTCCTGGACCCCGACAAGCACGAACCGCCGCCCACTGAGAAGACAAAGCAGAAGGGGCAAGGCCCTGTAAAAAAAATAGTCCTGAGAAAATCCAACACAGAGGTAGGATCCCCCAGCACAGGAACTACCCAATGGGAAGAACACCAAGAGAAAAAAGAACCCCAAAGACGACCACAGCACCCAAGGGTCATCGAAGGCCGACATGACAACAGGATGCCACGAGCCACCACAGAGGAACAGCCCAAAAACGCCAACCACAGCCGCACAAGAGCCAGGCCGTAAGAAGCAAGTGATATCAGGGTAAAAACCAGCTGTGGACAAAAAAGCGGAGCCGGAGTTAATAGAGTCCGGCCAAACCCGACCCCCGCCAGCGGGCAGCAAGAGCGGAAATCAAAGACAGCGAGGCCAACCATACAGACCCCTACACACACACCCCCTTACACCCCGGACTATGCAGGAGGAGAAAATAGGAGGGAAGGCACACAGAAAGCCCCAAGGCTAAGGAAATGTGCAGGGGCAATGTAAATCCACATCAAATCGAACCAAACAAAGAAAATGCGCCGCCGAAGCGAGCACCAGAGGGCACAAAAAAGAGGACAGGAGGAAACGCCCCAAGCAGCGTCTACGAACGAAAATGCAGACAGTCTGAACACAAAATCAAAGCCCAAAGAGGAGACACGGCCCAGAGAGAGCTGCGGGAGCCCGAGCCACCAGAGGCACAAGACACACCAACGAGCCATAGCGTTGTGGGACCAACACATGGAAGCCAGCAGGAACAGAGACATGCAACTGGTCCCCCAAGAAGGCCCAAGCAGCAAAGAGCCACAGGAAGGCCAGCATGAATCAAAAAACTCAGCAGCCACCAAGGACCCCAATGTGGCACCCAACCCCAAGGACAGGCATCCAAGGACAACAAGAGGAGAGAAGGGAGCTGAAAACGCACCCCAAACACCAGGTTGGGAGAGCAATGCCACCAGGCCAAAGCAGGAACCAGAACAGGGGAGAGAGGAACCAGAGCCATGTAACCTGCATGGAAAAGGACCCAAGGAGACAATCAGAAGAAAAACCAAGGACTGGAGGAACAGGCAAACCCAAGGAACCACAGCCATGGAGGCAGCCACCACCCCCTGTATCCGCAACCAACCCCAAAGGGCAGAAGGGTGACCCAGCAGGACCCTCAAAAGAGCCAACAAGGAAGAGAACCGAGCTGGAGGATGAAAGCAGCCCCCTGCAAAGTGACGAACAGGCCCCGAGAAACCAAAGGCCCAGAACAGGAACCAAAAGAAGAAATGGCCAGAACCAAAAGCAAACCCCAGAAACCGGAGCAAGGCCACAACGCCACCATCGCCAGAATAGCCACAAGGAGGGTGGAAGCAGAAACCGGACAAAAGCCACTTAGGGAAAAGCCAACAGCACCCCCAGACGGTCACCCACCCAGGTATGGACCAGTCCTGACCCTGCATAATATAGAAGAACAGGTGCAAGCAGGGCGGAACCACCAACCAGCAAAAAACCTGCACAGCAGGAGCCAGCACCGCGGAAAAAACCCGGGGAGCAGGAGAGAGGCCGAAAGGCAACACCCGAAACAGATAAAGGAACCCATCCACAGCAAACAGCAGGAACCGCAGACCAACCGGACGGATGGAATGTGAAAAATAGACAACACCCAAGTCTAGGGAAGCCACAAAAAAAAAACCACCCACCAGGAAGAGGGGAATGACAGACCGCAAGGGGAACAACCGACCAGCGACACCAAATGGTATAAAGCCCCGGGACACAGAACCGTGCAGAAAGGAACCAACGGACGCCAGGACCCGGAACAAAGAGGAAGAGGAACCTTGGCCCCGCTCCACCACCGGAACCAGCACAACAGTAACCGTGAAAACAGCCCTAAAAGGGGGACGGCCCGGAACGGAATCCGGAAACCAAGAGTGAAGACCGACAGGACCCACCAGTCGGAAAGCAGACCGGACCAACAAGCCAGGAACAATGGATTGTAGCCCCCAAAACCGTAACAAAAACAGCAACGGAGACAGGGAACCCACTGCCAGATGAAAACCAGGAGTCGGACACAGACCCAAAGAAAAAGAGAAGCAACCGCAACCACTAGGTCACAGAGACCCCCTCCCAGGGCAAAACAATACCCAAAGCCCCGGATGACCAACACCCAAGGGCAGCCGCAGGGGCAACAGAGGCCGGGAACCAAATGGAACGCAGCCTCCCCCACAACCCCCCCACCACGGAAGGGCCGAGAGGAAGACAGAGCACCACCACATAGACTGTCAGTAGAGTGAGCTAAAAAGCCAAGGAGCCACAGAAAAACAAACAGTGGACTAATACGCCAGTGCCACGTCAGCCGAGGAGAAGACTCAACCTATCAAGCCAAGAAAGGAAGGAAGGCCCGTAAACAGCCAAACTCCACACAACCCATGAGAAGGAACAGTGAAGTAAAGGCCGAACAAGAGCCAGTACGCACCCCAAAAGAAGAAGCAACACATGGAAATGCAGGAAAGTGAGAGACAAAGTCCGCTAGGTGAAACCGCCATCCCAGAAAACGCGGAAAACCCTGCGTATCTGCCGCAAGCCATGCATCAGACAGGATATCCAACAGGACAACATAGAAGGAAAAGGTCAACCACCACAGAGGAAACAAACTGTGCGGAAAAACCCCACAACATCCAGGGATCTAGGGCCACAACCCAGCATCACCCTAATAAAGACCTATCCTCAGGACCACGCACCGCAGGCCCTGGAAGCGCAGACTGGGCAGCCAATACCAACAACTGTGTAAAAGCACAGATTGAAACTTTCTCAACTCGGGTAATTGGACAGCATAGGCAGGTCCCGTGAACACCAGTAGCCCTTCACAGTATCCAGCGCAGCCCCAGAATCTGCAAAAATGTCATCCACTTGCAGAACCATGAAAATATGCTGCTTGGAAACAGCCCAGGCAGGCACAGGTGAAGACGTCCCTTTACACATGGTGAGCGAACCCTAGCAATTGAACCAAGCAGGAACTCACCACACAACAAAGGAAGTGCCCAGCAACCTCCAAGCAACACTGCCCCCAATCACCAAATCACACAACGTGAGACCGGTGAAATGAAAGAAAAATACAAGGGCAGCCCTGTAGTCTTCACCCACAGCCCCAGGTCAAAAGACCATGACTGTGGGGGCCGGACGCTGCACTAGAACCACAGCGCTGGAACAACCCAGGGCCAGGACACCACAAAAACTCCCCGCCCCAGCCCAGCACATGAATGGGGAGAGTCCCTGACCCCAGAACTGGAGCACGGATGACCGGGGACCGGAGCGGCTGCGCAGAGAGAAAAACACACAGGAAACAACGCAGAAGTAAAAAACTGCAAATGAAATACTCCTGTGAAGCTCGCACAGTAAAATAATGCAGAAGCATAAAACTGCAAATGAAACACTCACGGCACCGTCCTGAAGAAAAACCGAAACAGAAACAGGAACCGGGAGCACCAGCCTTCCGACCGCCGTCAGATCAGAAAAAAACACAGGCATGGCGGTAGGTGGGAGGGGCTTATGTAACCTTTGAATACTGGTGTTGTGATTGGCTGGGTGGAGGCAGGACTGCCTCACGTTGTAAGGACTGGGACGGGGAGGACCCATGAGGGGGTAATGTATCTTTACTTATCTGAGTTGCTCGCCCTTGCAGCATTTTACTTGATTTCACAATATACGGAGGGCAAAATTGATTTTGCTTCCTGAAGGCTGTTACAATGTTATGGCCTTCAAGGCCGTTCGAGGAGTGAACTTCAAAAGAATGACCTTCTATACCAAATGGGACCTTTATTACACTATAAATCGTTTGCAGCAAATGATCCCGGCCACATTGGCGATATGTTTTCGATGCGGGTATTCTCGGGGTGATTGGCCTCATGTTACCATTCTTTATCCACCATTATCCACGTTTTGGACTAAAACCTTTACTTCAATTACTGAAAAGCGCAAGTCCACATAGACCCAGATCTGCAGGTGGCAAAGCTTGTATGTCTTTATTGGGTTCAGATTTACAAGCCCCTTGCCCCACTTTTGCGTAACTTTTCCCATGTTAAAAATGACGCAAAAGTGGCACAAGGGGCTTGTAAATCTGCCCCAGGGTCTCTGGTTGTTAAGTCGTTAATTCTTCAAAGGTGGAAGTCTCCTATTCCTCCTACTTCCGAAACATGGGCAATGAAAATGGGTCAGGTAAGGATGAATGAGAGGAGCTTTAGGGGTTAAGGGTGGGTGCTTTGAAAAAATTCAAGGGGATTTGGAATAATGTATGTGCTGAAGATGATTTTTCCCAAAGTTCTTTTTTCCTGTCCCCCTTTCGTATGTATCTTAAGACGAGTGGCCAAGCTGTTGCACTTCTTTTTTGTAATTTTCGCAAGGAGACTGATATGGACTAATGCATTAACAAATATGTATTAGAAAGAATTGCTTGATACATGATTATCAATAAAAAAAGAAAATGTCCATTTGACCCTAGTGTACACATTGAAAGATAAATGTTTTCATTTGAATTGGGGATGCCTTGTCATCTCTACTGCCAGGGGGGGTATAGAGAGGGCTGGGGATCAAACTAATAGTGCAGAAAGTGTGCGTGTAAACAGGAACAATACGTTTTAAGGGCAGGAGTGGTGAAACTGCTCTGAGCATAAGGCAATGTCATTGTCTCCCATTTGAGTTTAGGCTGCTCAGCAACCAACGTAACTCTAATGAACATAGAGCGAGATGAAGGAAAAAACAACCTAGTAAACAGGATTGGCATGTGTAGAAAAATAGGGCATTTGTGGGAGTTTGATAATTTCCCCCGTGTATTTCTACCGTCCATGGATACACGAAGCCTTATCCATCTATGAATTTTGTCATCTAACTGGGTAATTGCACAACCATCATTTTCCTCCATAATAAGGTCAATGTTGCAGTTGATCCATGCATTTTTTCCTAAATGATCTTCGTGGATATTTTTTTCTTTTTCTTCTAAACACTCATTTCCAACATATGAAACCTGTTAGAACACAACAAATAACAAATTAAAGAAACAGAAGGGTAATTCAAATTTCACATGGATAGAGTCCGTTAGAAGAAAAAGACGTAAAAGAACAAAAATGTGAACAATATTGTACAATAAACTTCCATTGCACTATATTTAAAATAAAGGAATCAAGATCACTATGAAACCAAATTGTGGCTGCACTCTTTCCAGGTGACAGTTTAATTAACCATACCGGTAATGAATCTGAAGTATATCAAAAGGGTTTCACAGATGGATATCAAATGATGAATTAACACAGATATTGTAGTGGGGATGTACTTTGGTGTAACGAGGGAGGGAATGGGAGAAAGGTATAGACCTCCATATTTCCCAAGGGGAGTGCGGAGTTGTTGGTGCCCCCTCATGCAATTTCTCTAATAGTCTGTCCCACGTCTCAGAGATGGGATAATTATACAGACGTGTGCTGTATGCCTGGGCCTATGCCATCATGGATAACACCCATTCAGAGACCATCGTGGGGTTCGCTGCCTTCTACTCACGCATGATCAGGCGCTTAGTCAGAAGGAATGCGAGGTCCGTAAACCATATTGTCGCTCACTTTTCTTTTGTACGGGGATAGAGCCCCAGGATGCACTCCTCCCAGGTGTAGGTCACAACAGACCTTGTACAGCGAGTTAAGTGTGAGGCTACATATGTCTAATAAGCGGTCAGTGAGGGGCAGGAACAAATCACATGTATCAAACCGAAGTCATGTGCCAAACAACAAGGGCAAGCAGTGTCAGTGTGGGAAAAGAAGAAGTTTAGGTTATTGGGAGATAAGTAGGATCAATGCAGGATATAGAATTGAATCAATTTAAAAGAGTTTTGATTCAGGACTTAGAGGAAGGATAGAGCAAGATGTTTTACAGTTCACTATAGACAAGTAAGCCCAAGGATTGTATACGAGTGCCTTACAACATGCAGAGTGGAACTACTGTTTTTGTTTGTAAGGTGCCAGCTAGCCATAGGGTCTGATGGCATCCCACGCCTAGGGGGATGTAATTATTGGATGAGAAGATGGTGTGGGCATTCCCGTTGTAACTTCCTCCAGAACTGACTTAGTATACCAAAAATAGAAGCCTGCAATAGAACCTGTCCTGGTTTCCATTGACATGACTTGGCAGTTCGGGCTGGACTGTTCCCATGAGGCACAAGGTCAAGACTGATTGGCATATAGCTGTGTCTGAACTGGGATGGCGGAGTAAGCTAAAGAACGATGATGGATTCAACACAGATCTGTGACTGGTGGTGAATGTCTGAAAAGTTTCAGTGCTTGGTCCATCATCTCCTTGTGTTTGCTTAGTTCAGAGCCAGCCAGCAAGTCCTCCATGGAGAGGTGTAAAACCGTAAATGCGATAATTGTATCAACGGTCATAATGCTCCTTTCGCGTAATGTAGGAAAAGAGGAAGGAGCAGGATGACCAGTAAAACTTGCTGATGATTTGCATGGATACTTGAAAAGAAACATTTGAACTATGGCTGCTCCTTCACTTTGGTCCACCTCTACTGAACGTACAATAAACACATGCAAAACCAAGATACAATTATCACATTTACGCTTTTACAGCTTTGGAAGGACATACTAAAAAGAACTGAAGAATTGTGTCAGACATCTGGCATTGTTTGTGTGATCAATTTTTAGATACTACTGAATAGTGCCCTGAAGAAGCCCTGGGAGAAACACCTTTGCTATGGCTACACAATGTAGAAGAAATGGGAATAAAATAATTTTCGGTTTATACTTGGAACTGTGGTTTGAAACTATTAGAATCTTGACTCTTTTATCTATGATCATGTTCCCTCCCATTTCTCTGTTATGATTTGGAAATCTCTCGTTGTAATCACCTTCATAAATAAACATAAATATTTCCCTCAATGGTCCGAACAACTTTCCCCCCAATCTACCTTCTTTGGACAACATCTTGGCAATCCTGGGTTTTGCGCAGCTGAAATTATTTTGGCAATAAAAGGTGTAATGCATTCATTTGAGATTTGCTTCCACCTAGCCCTGTGGGTGCTCTACTGCTTTCCACTTCAGGACAGAGAGCAAATATATTGCACAAACAGTTGTGAGTTGCAAAAAGAAAACAATTGCATATCACAAAAAACATCCTTGAAATATGTTGTTTAAATTATCGAATGCAAGTGCAAGAAACTATTTGTAGGCAGCTGTATTAGAATGTTGAAAGAGAGAATCAGCGAACATGCAAGGACGCTGAAACAATGTGTTGAAGAGTATCCCATGGCAATACATGCTATGGAATGACCAGCACAGGGACCCCACAAACAATTATCTTTCTATAGAATCAAGTTAATTCCACAGAACTCAAGGGGGCAACAGAGATCCAAAACTAAGCTGCAAGGAGGCAACCTGGATTATGCGTCTCAGAACGGTGGAATGTGGCTTGAACACAGACCACGAGATGTAGTATTTCATTGGGGATGAAATGATCTCCACGCCATCACTCAAATGAGACCATTTGGTTTGAATGTGTTCATATACATGTCTTAGACATAACCAGGACACATGCCCAGACCAAAACAATTTTCATGCCATTGCACAACCAGATGATGTTGCATACGGCAACGGGTCACTATTACACAAAACTATATAGAGGGAATGTTGCATGGATATACCTGGTATTGTTAGGAAATAATTTTTCATTGTTATTGAGAAATGTATTTCCCATGTATTATTGTCAGTACCAATGTATGACAGGCAAATTTACCTGAAGAACTACTGTCTTATCTTTCAAACATCCTCAACAACTATGTGATCGCCAATACAGTGATTATTCTTTACTCTTTTTTCCTATATAAGAAAAGATCAGCTAGTGGTCATCTGACTTACTTGCTTGAATCAATGCACACCTGCATGTCACTATGTTAATACTTTAGGTTCGCCTTATTCACTTACCCGTCAATCTACTGCATGATTATTTTTCTGAGGTCTCTTTTTCAGATCTTACCAACCCACTTGTACCTCGTATACTAACAATCTAGTTACACTTTTTATTATACCCATATGACATATTTATAAAACAGGCGCACTTGTCTTTATAGACTATAGATATCAGCTTAGGTTTCTGCTCACACATTGCAGTTATGGTTACATGTTGAGAATAGGATGACCAAATTAGATTTTGGCGCTATCACTGGATTCTCTTCCGGTTTGCACACAGATGCGCTGCCGCTTGTTGGTCAGCGGTCTAGTGCTCCAACTTTCAACAGCCTAAATAGAGGAGCTTTGCTGCCTGGTAACTGGTTCCGGGTCGAATTGGAACCTCAGAGCGGGATTACAACGGACAGCAAACTTGCTGAAATGTAAATTTCTTTAGACTGGGAACGTGGGGGGCACTACATGGATTGTCGTTTATACCTGCTGACTTACACAGAGTTTGTTTGGGACATTGTTTTAGGTACTCGTACTTGGAGTGCCGGTGAAAACCGAACATTTTCCTTAATTTTGACTTATTGCACAGGAATTTTTATTACATTAAAGGTGAGGTATAGGGGCATGTCTCTTGATCTAAGAATATATTTGGCAGTGACTGTTATTATACAACAGCACTTATAGTAATAGTGTCTGTCCACCTTATTTACTCTGGAACCGCTTTTTAGATAAGGACGTCATGATTGTCGTTTACAATTTAATTTATACATCAGCCGGGACGGTATTACAACCGGCGGAGAGGTAAGATACTGTTTCTCGCCTTCTCACTATTAGGGCAGAATATTTCACTTGTGGTTTGAGACTCACACATGTTTTAACTTACCTGTTTCCCTAGAAGTCCATCACTTTTCATTTGCTAAAAGGTAGGGTACTCCCTGCCGTACCACTGCATGATCACTATATTCTGTGCATGAACCACAAAGGTTGAGGGTTTTACTCTTCACTTTGAGCCACTATATTCTGGGGACAATTATTAAACCCCATTTAAACTGATGTTACATTTGCTTAAGGTAGGGTACTCCCTAAGGCATAATCACTATATTCTATGCTTGAAGCACCAATATTGAGGGTTTATACTCCTCACTTATAGCCACTATAATTTTGGGGCTATTATTAGACTCCACTTTAACTGACGTTGTCTTCTCTTCGATTCTGAGCATGAAGTGATTTTTCTCTCTTCTAGGTCTTTTCTTTCTCTTCTCTTACTGTCTTGACGGTCTCTTACGAGTGTCATCCAAGACTTTCGTTATAAATTACAATACTTATGGTCACTGGATGTACTGGAGGTTCTTAGAATCTCTAACCTTGGACCATCCATGTGTACCACTTTATTCATATTTTCTTGTAAATAGGAAAATGTTTTCCCACCACACATATCATTGGTGCACTGTGAATTTCCGTGCACTCACTGGAAGTTAGGGTTTCCACAACTTGGTGTCAACATAATGTATTGTATAATGTCACAATTACATGATATGTTATGTTCTATTATACATCTTTTCAGCCCTGAAGAAGTTGTTGGGTACGTCCCTAGACGTAACACGTGTTGGCTGGGCAAGTTTCAGATTAAAGTAACAAGAAAACTACGACTATACTGATTGATCTCACTTGTGTGATTTATGTGTTCAATGAATTTGTAAAGAAGCTTGACAAACGTCTAACTAAGAGTTGTAATTTAAGGCAAGCATATGCATACGCTTGCTACATCCATCCATTATAGATTAAATCTCTGGTCATGCTGTTAGTCTTTCTACCCAACACTGTACAATCTGTGTTTAGTTACATTTGGTCACAACACGCTTACCAGTGCCTTGAGATCCTCACAGGTGAGTAGTGAGCTCTATAAAACCATGATGGATTGATTGGTCCAATAGCTATAGTTTAACCTAAAGAAATACCATTATGACCAGTTATTTCACCAGTTTGCACACTGTGACCTGCTCAACATTGTATGTAACCTCGCTGAAAACAAATTGTTAAAACACTTTAGGGTCCATTAGGATGGCGGGCGGTGGGACCGCGGTGCTGGCTGAGGGGAAAAATGCCCTTTTCCGCCCGGAGCTGCGGGAAACACGTCCGCCATATTAGTATAGCAAAACATAGGTGAAATCCTGTCCGCCGCGGAGCCACGTGCACCGCCATCAAAGTGCGCCCGCTACCGCGGCAGTGAGAGATAATGGAGACTCTCCCTCGTGCAGAATGATGTGCACCTAGCTCCACAAATCAGGATGGCCAAACAGGCAGATGCAAAGCAGCGGAGACAACGCCCAACCAGAGACAGCAGAAACTCGACAGCGGAGCGCGATAGCAGAGACCCGGTTCACACCATCCGGTCACGCTTGCCATGGACCCAGCTCTACATGTGTATCCAGTGCTGTACCTGCTACAGCACTATCATCTAATGGGCCGCCGTGGTCAATGTCGCAGGTACGCAACTACACAAATACAACACACAACACACGGGGTGACACAGGGTCCAATTCCACAATAGACACCCTGCTGGGGGCAACAACACACCCACAAGGGCACCCACACATGACCCACCTGCCACCAAGTCACCCCACTGCATCCTGGAAAAACATCAACCGTGAACTTGGAGCATCGTCCCGGTCCCGGTCACGTCCCGGCAGCGGTCAAAACATGCACACAATGCAGAAGGCTGGGCCAGTATAAGGCATGGGCAGGGCAGAAAGACCACAGGAACACACCACCCCCAACCACACATCAACACACCCCATCAAGTCACAGGCCAGGTGCCCATCCTGTGCACCCCCATGCACAGCAACAAGCAAAAAGCACAGTAACAAGCAAACACAATCCACACCCTGCGCCACACAACAAACAACCAGGGAGACAGCCACTGCAGGAGTGGCTGACAAGGAACATACAACACCAGTGCCACAAACACTGAAGGCTGCAAATATTTGCCAGTACATTCACAAACAAACAAACACTCCCTGTGTGTAGCCATAAACATAACACACACACTGGGTTGCCTGAACAGATGCCTGCCCAAAAGCAAAACACACACAGAACGCCATCAGAAACAAACATACCCAGTCAGCCAAACTGTGGAAAGGCAATGGGATCACATACACAACAGGAATGCACAACCCCATCACTCAGGTACAAAACACACACAACATACCACAAAAAACACAAGAGGTGCACCATCACATAACTACACTGCCACATGAAACCAACCGCAGATGCACATGAAATAAAAAATGAACAAACACTACAGGACATCAGAGGATGCACATCAGGCAATGCCAAGGCAACATACACACAGCACTGTATGCTCAACAAGCAGTCATAAACAGTCATACCCAGACATTACTGACACAACCTCAACACACAAAACACAAATTAGCACAGCACAAACATTTCCATTTCCATTTTATTTCACTTGTATAGCGCGTAAATCACCCGAAGGTCTCAGAGCGCTGGCAGCTGACAAGGATCCTTAAAATTCAATAGATTCAGGGGGTCGGGGGCTCGATAAGCTAGAGATTAAAAAGGCAGGTTTTTAGTAGTTTTTGGAATTTACATGATCTGGCTCTTCTCTCAGTGGGATGGGGAGGGAATTCCATGCTTCTGGGGCGGTTTTGCTAAAAGCTCTGTCTCCGTTTCTGACTGTTCGAACTCTGGGAACGGAGAGAAAGGCTTTGCTGGAGGAGTGTAGTGTCCTGTTTGGGATATGAGCCTTGAGTTTCTGTTCAAGGTAAGCAGGTCCATGTCCATTTACTGCCTTATGGACTAGGCAGCAGAGCTTGAACTTTATACGCTTTTGTACGGGGAGCCAGTGCAGTGATCTGAGACATGCTGCTGAGGGGGTGCGGGGAGGTAGATCTAGTATCAGCCTCGCGGCTGTGTTTTGAAGGACCTGTAATCGGTTCAGTAGTGTTTGGTTGATGGCCGAGAACAGGGCGTTCCCATAGTCCATCCTGTTGACAACAAGTCCCTGGACTAGGGGCATGCGTGCTGAGAGTGGGATCCATTTAAAGATCTTCCTCAGGCTACGCATCTGGCCATAGCTACTTCCCACTGTTTTTTTTATGTGTTCAGACATGGTAAGCTTGTTGTCTAGAATTACTCCCAGGTTCCTGACGTATGGCTTAGGGACGGGGCAGGCGCCAAGGGAGTCTGGCCACCAGTCAGATGACCAGATCTGGTCAGCTTTGCCAAAGAGCATGACTTTGGTCTTCCCTGCGTTCATCATCAGGTAATTTCTAGTCATCCATTCTTGTATATTAGTCATACAGTTTTTCTTTTCAAAACTGCTTTTATTGAAAGTTTAGGCAAAGCATAAGTACAGTTCTCTACAATCAGGAGGATACTATCCACAGTATATACATCGTAGAATGACTAGAAGGCCTAAATTTAGAAGCACCCCCCTCCCCATCCCATGTCCCACCAACCCCCAAGAAACAAAACCCCAACTCCCTTCCCCTGCTACCCACCCCTTATCCCACCCTAACCCCGTGCACGTGTTCACAGTTCACCAAATACGTGGGTAAGGCAAGGCAGGTGTCAGATAACGTCCTAGGTCCCAAGGTCCCCATCCAGAGGTGGCACGTCATCTATATCGATTCGGGGTTCCAACGTCAGCCCCCTTTAGTCCGCCCACCGCTTCCAGATCTTATAGTGTTTCCGGGGGCACCCCCTGGCCTCAAACACAGGTAATTCCAGCCCCATAAGAAAATCTAATCCCGCCTTCCAGGCGCTAAGTGGGGGGGCACGGTCGCTCTTCCAGGCTCTCGCCAGATCCCGTTTAGCTACAACCAACCCCAGGAACAGGAGGTGGCGTTTGTAGATGTTTCCTCCCACATTCTCCAGTACATGGAGGAGGCCCAGTTTGGGCGTACGAGGGAGGTCCCACCCCAGGACTTCCGACAGACAATTCCACATCCATTTCCAAAACCGGGTCAGACCCACACAGGACCATACCGTATGCAGCAGCGTTCCTCTTTCAGTTCCACAGCGCAAACATTCCGGAGCGGCAATGAGGCCCACTCTCCACAATCGCTCCCTAGTGTAGTATGCCCTATGAATGTATTTAAACTGTATAAACCTGAGGTGTATAGCTATGGCAGCCCCGCGGGGGGACTCAAGGGCCTCCCTCCAGTCATCCTCATCCAACGGGCCCACATCCGTCTCCCAGGAGGCCTTCAGTGACAGGAGAGAAGAAGAGCAGTGAGTAACCAGCGTTCGATATATTTTGGAAACCTTCTTATCGCCCAGGTCCCCCATGAAAAGCTTGGCCTCCACCGGGCTGAATTCGGGAAGCTGGTCCATCCCCACCAGGCTCGGCGCGAGTGCATGACGAAATTGTAGATATTTGAAAAATTGGGTCTTGGGCATATTACATTCGGAGCTGAGGTCTTGAAAGGATTTGAGCATAGTCCCCGTGAGGACATGGCCGAGTGAGGAAATCCCGATGGCGTCCCAGCCTCCAAAGCCCGATAGGGAGGCCAGTGCTGAAAGCTTTCCGTTATTCCACAGCGGAGTTTCGGCTGTCAGCCTGCCCCACCATCCCATACGGCGCAATGCCTGTCTCCATATCATGAAGACCACCTGGGTGACCCGCGGCAGCGCCCTCCGCCGCCTGGCCGAGTACAGCAGCGTGTGTAGCGTGGCATCTCCCATCAAAAAGTGTTCCAACGCATATGCCGGGTCGCTGTGGTCGCCATACCACCACTCATTAAGCACCAGTAGATGCGAAGCCTGGTAGTAGGACAGAAGGTCGGAGGTAGCCAGCCCGCCACAGTACGTGGAAAGAAAGCAAGTCCGCAGTGCTAGCCTGGAAGCACCTCCAGCCCACAGAAATCGGACAAGTACTGAATTCACACGACGGAACCACTGCGGGTCGATCCTGTGTGGGTGGTTCTGTAGTTGAGAGAGGAGCCGTGGCAGGGCAACCATCTTAAAGATGGCAGATCTGCCATAGATATTAAGGGGCATGCGTGACCAGGTCTTGATGTCTGATTGGACTTTGTCCCATACCGGCAGCACGTTGCGTTCCCATGCCACAGCAGCAGAGTCCGACAGGAAGACACCTAGGTATTTTAGACCACCGACTGCCACCTGTAGAGCCGAGGCCCAGGGATATGTCTCCAGCTCGTCACCCAACACCCACAGGGTCGATTTACGCGGGTTGAGGAAGAGTCCCAAGACCTCTCCAAACATTCGCATTATGTCCAGCATGCGAGGGCCAGAGCGGTGAAGGTCGGTCATAAAGAAAAGGACATCATCTGCATACAATGCGATGCGGTCCGAGAGTTCCGCTCCCCACACAAAGCCTCGATACTGTGCATCGAGACGCACCCGTGCGGCCAATGGCTCCATGGCCAGAGCGAAGAGGTAGGGAGAGAGGGGGCATCCCTGGCGGGTACCTCTAGCAATTGGGAACTTCTCAGAGATCGCTCCAGAGATACGCACCGAGGCGGTGATGTCTGTGTACAGCAGTCTCACATAGGAGATGAACACCGGTCCCAGATTGAGAAGTGGCAGGAGGGCAAAGAGGTAGGTAACCTTCTTATCGCCCAGGTCCCCCATGAAAAGCTTGGCCTCCACCGGGCTGAATTCGGGAAGCTGGTCCATCCCCACCAGGCTCGGCGCGAGTGCATGACGAAATTGTAGATATTTGAAAAATTGGGTCTTGGGCATATTAAATTCGGAGCTGAGGTCTTGAAAGGATTTGAGCATAGTCCCCGTGAGGACATGGCCGAGTGAGGAAATCCCGATGGCGTCCCAGCCTCCAAAGCCCGATAGGGAGGCCAGTGCTGAAAGCTGTCCGTTATTCCACAGCGGGGTTTCGGCTGTCAGCCTGCCCCACCATCCCATACGGCGCAATGCCTGTCTCCATATCATGAAGACCACCTGGGTGACCCGCGGCAGCGCCCTCCGCCGCCTGGCCGAGTACAGCAGCGTGTGTAGCGTGGCATCTCCCATCAAAAAGTGTTCCAACGCATATGCCGGGTCGCTGTGGTCGCCATACCACCACTCATTAAGCACCAGTAGATGCGAAGCCTGGTAGTAGGACAGAAGGTCGGAGGTAGCCAGCCCGCCACAGTACGTGGAAAGAAAGCAAGTCCGCAGTGCTAGCCTGGAGGCACCTCCAGCCCACAGAAATCGGACAAGTACTGAATTCACACGACGGAACCACTGCGGGTCGATCCTGTATGGGTGGTTCTGTAGTTGATAGAGGAGCCGTGGCAGGGCAACCATCTTAAAGATGGCAGATCTGCCATAGATATTAAGGGGCATGCGTGACCAGGTCTTGATGTCTGATTGGACTTTGTCCCATACCGGCAGCACGTTGCGTTCCCATGCCACAGCAGCAGAGTCCGACAGGAAGACACCTAGGTATTTTAGACCACCGACTGCCACCTGTAGAGCCGAGGCCCAGGGATATGTCTCCAGCTCGTCACCCAACACCCACAGGGTCGATTTACGCGGGTTGAGGAAGAGTCCCGAGACCTCTCCAAACATTCGCATTATGTCCAGCATGCGAGGGCCAGAGCGGTGAAGGTCGGTCATAAAGAAAAGGACATCATCTGCATACAATGCGATGCGGTCCGAGAGTTCCGCTCCCCACACAAAGCCTCGATACTGTGCATCGAGACGCACCCGTGCGGCCAATGGCTCCATGGCCAGAGCGAAGAGGTAGGGAGAGAGGGGGATTCCCTGGCGGGTACCCCTAGCAATTGGGAACTTCTCAGAGATCGCTCCAGAGATACGCACCGAGGCGGAGATGTCTGTGTACAGCAGTCTCACATAGGAGATGAACACCGGTCCCAGATTGAGAAGTGGCAGGAGGGCAAAGAGGTAGGTCCAGCTGACCGAGTCAAACGCTCTGTCAATGTCCGCGAGCAACAACGCTGCCCGATCCCCAGTTGTCCCCACCGCATCTACCGCCGCCTGTGCACGCCGAATGTTATGCCTCGTCGCACGGTGCGGCATAAAGCCTGCTTGATCCGGGTGGACCAGATCTGTAATATGTGGGAGCAGGCGGTTCGCCAGTGCCTTGGCCAGGAGTTTGGCCTCGAAATTGATTAGAGATATAGGGCGATAAGACTCACGGCGGTCGGGAGGCCTACCTGGCTTCTGGAATACCACAATTGCGGCAGGCTACCTCGTTCCCGGGCCAATTCCAATGCCCGCCTATAGTGCGGCCCAAGCTGCAAGTGGAATTTCTTGTAAAATTCACTGGGGAACCCACTCGGACCCGGCGCCTTGCCTACATTGAGCTGGCCCAGTGCATCACCCAGCTCCTCCGCCGTCAAGGGGAGGTCTAGGGCCTCCCTCACCTCGTCCGAGACTGCACGAGGGGGAATATCCGTGAGGAACCCATCAATCGCTTCAGGTGGGAGGCATTCCCGAGAGGCGTACTGCTCGGTATAGTAGCGCGCAAAGCTCGCCGCAAGAGTCGCTGGGTCCGTTATCGTGGTCCCCTCCCCGCCAGTGAGGCCAGGTAGGGTGATCGGTTGTAGCGTCTGCTGACAAAGCCTATGAAGCATGGTGCAGGACTTGTCCCCCCATTGGTATACCCTGCTCCGCATAGCCAGCCACGCTTGACGAGCCTCGTCGAGTAACACCGAGGCGTAGGATTGTTACGCCTGGAGAAGCAGTCGCAGCGCCACGTCATCACCCTCTCCCCGGCATCGTCTCTCCAGCACCTCCACCCGCTCTGCAGCTGTAACAATGATCTCCTGTCGAGTACGACGGGCAGCAGTGCACCAGGCAACGTCAATACTTCTCATAGTGGGTTTCATGGCTTCCCACACCGTCACCGCGTCAACCCCTCCCGCCAGGTTCTCCTGCCAATACTGGGCAATCGCACTGCGCATATGCTGGGTGTAGGCCATTTGCTGTAGATGCCATGAGGACATCCGCCACCGAAATGGTTGGCGTGTCTTGCGCAAGTCAATCTGCACCGCTAATGGGGAGTGATCAGACATCCCCCGAGGCCGAATTGCAGCACATTTCACCCTGTCAATGAAAGCCCCTGGCACAAATACACAATCTAAGCGTGAGAAGGAGCCGTGCACTGCTGACACATAGGTATATTCACGCGCCCTGATATGCAAGTGTCTCCAGGCATCCGCCCACCCCAACCCATCCATCATCGCCCGCAGCCGCGTAGGAGAGGCCGCAGCCGAGACCCCCTGCAACCTCTGCCTGTCCAGACTCACATCCACTACATCGTTCCAGTCACCACCAATCACTGCTAGGGAGCGGGGGATCTCGGCCCATAGGTCAAACAGTTTCTCCGCCAAGGACCACTGCAGCGGGGGGGGGCATACACACTGCCAAACACCACTGGCTCCGTTCCAATCCTCCCCTTCACAAACACATACCGACCCTGGGGATCGAGCCAGTGACGCTCGTGGGTATATGACAGCCGTCTGTGGACAAGAATGGCCACCCCCCTCGAGCCCCTGGAAAACCCTGCATGAAATACCTGGTGGAAGCCAAATCGCTGCAAGCTCAGTGCCTTAGTACCCAACATGTGTGTTTCCTGGAGGAGCATTACATCAGCCGAGTCCCTTTTACCCCAGCGCAACACGGCCCCCCTCTTGATCTTATCCAACAGCCCCCGGACATTCCAGCTCAAAATTCGCATAGAGTCACTAGCAGGTTCCTGCCCCGAGGTGTTAACCATGGTCTCGATGAACAAATCTCTGCAACCACCAGGGCCCGACCCAGGACTCCCACACCACACAAGCCAAAATATCAGAAGTCACGTGCACCCCCTTCAGAACACCCACAACCCCCTTGTCCCCGTCCACCAGCCCCGACCCCCCAACAGCCCAACTCCCAGAACCCACCCCCCACCCCTATACCTCAGAGAACATTGAAGTACCTGTCGCGGCATGTGTAGCTTCAGCCCCAAAACAGAGCGCCTAAAACTCACCATGCCAATGGATCCCAACTACTCCCCCCAACTAACAGGGCTCGCCCCCTAGGACCACCCCCAACCCTGGGAGGACTAGGTGGCCCACAAACAGTACTCTGAACCCCATTGTACCAAGCATCCGGTGCACAGGGAGGGCGCAGTAAACAGGCGCCAGCCCGGCGAAGGCCCCAAAACCCCACCAAGGCCCAAGTCATACTGCACCAGTCGTCGTCCGCTCCATCACCAGAGCTAAGCCCTCCATAGAGTCCATACACGGACCAGGGTTAATTGACAAAGGCCGGATCCATATGGTGTTCAGTTTTCTTTGCCAGATTGATCAGTGTCAGGCTGTGTTTCACCCAAGTGGCCCTCCCTGGACAGGGACCGCCGTTGTGAACGAGACTTCCGATGTTGTTTACCCTTGCCGGCGGGGTCGCTCCTCTCCTGCGATGAACCTCGCGAAGGTCCAGAGCTCAGTCCTGGTTGGGCGTTCGGTCGGATCCTGACCGTCTCATCTGTCCAGTTGAATACATCTTCCGGGGAGTCGAAGAAGTGGGTTTTGGAGTTGAAGACAACCCGCAGACGGGCCGGATAAAGCAATGAATATTGGATTTTAAGGCCGCGCAGTTTGGCCTTTGCCGCCAGGAAGGAATGGCGCTGATGCTGGACCTGCTTGGTGTAATCCGGGAAGATCATGATTCTATGATTGTCGAACAGCAAAGTCTCCTTGACCCTTGCTTCCCGGAGTATGGTGTATGGTGTCTCTATCGTGGAAGTTCAGGATTTTTGCGATGATTGGCCGAGTCCGTTCCCCCACCGGTGGTTTTTGTGTCAAGGCTCTATGCGCTCGCTCCACCACGAAGCAGCGTGACAAGGTGTCCGGGGGAAGCCAGCTCTCCAACCACCCCGTCAGGAAGGCATCCATGGGTCCCTTCTCGCAATCCTCCGGAAAGCCTACAAAGCGCAGGTTATTTCTTCGCGCTCGCCCCTCTGCATCTTCCACACGAAGAGCCAATCCCTTCTGGATCTTCTCCATCTCCCTCCACCTCTGCGACCCTGGTCTCCGTCTCCGTGATGCGGGCGACAGCGTTGTGGAGGTCTTGGCGCAGCAGCATTACATCGGCACCCACTGCGCCAATTTTGGCATCCAACATGTCTCTTGACTGCGTGATGGCCGCCATCAAAGCCGCGTTGTCCGGTCCGGCACCCTGGCCACCCCCGGCAGCCCCCGAGCCTCCACCTGGACCGGTGAACTTATCAATGGTCCCCTACTTGGTGGCGCCCGTGCCAACCCCGCCTCTGGTCATGGTCCAGACAGACGCGGCGGGCCGACTCGCCTCTGCGGCAGGTCCTCCCCACACCGTCCTCCGAGATCAGCCACTACTCAGGGTGAGGCTGGGGTCTGGAAGTCCCGCAGGGCACTGCGCCGCACCCGCCTACCACCACTGCGCCAGACACCAGCGATCGACGGCTCCAGATGGCAGTCAGGGCCCCCAGTAGCAGATGTAATGGTCGGCTCTGCCCCCCACTGTCACGGGGCCCCCGCAGGTTCGCACCAGCCACCACAGCTCACCTCAGTTCATAGAGCACTTCACTGCCGCGGGAAGGCAGGCACCACCGGGCCCCGAGGCCACGGCAACCAGGCAACGCCGCTCCCTTGGGCTGCACCAGCCACCAATTCTGGCCCCAGAGTTGGGGGGGCGAGAAAGGCGCCGACGCGCCGCAGTCCGCCCCACCGGATCGGCGGGAATATGGGGCACAAGCAGTTCACTGTACCGTCTCCCCCCGGGGCCACACCACAGGGCCACAGAAGGCCGGCAAAACGGATGAAGCGCTCCCTTGTGTACTCCGGCAGTCCAGTACCAGCTCCGCCTCTGCGCCGTCCACCGGCAGCCCCGGGGGACCCGACCGTCCCGGGGTCCGCGGAATCCTTCCGCGGCGCCGCCTCCTCACGACCCCCAGCAATGCTCCCGGTCCCACAAGCGGCAGGAGACTCCGCCGCCCCTCCTTCGGCAGCCAGGAACCAGCCGTCCAGGACCCGGGGGGCCCACCAGCAAGCAGGCCGCCCGGCGCTCGGAGCTAGCAGGCAGGGTCAGGCAAAAATTGAGGCCCCACTCACCACGCGGCGAGCAGGCCCGGCGGGCGCCGCCACCAATAGCTTCTCCTGCCGGCGATCGGGGGCCCCGGATACAGCGCCGGAGGGTGCCCTCCGTCCCCAGCAGTCTCCGCCATCACTGTAGGAAGAATTGCAGGTTCGGGGAAGGATAAATCTACAGGATAAGTAGCGGGAGCTCTAAGGAGCCACGTCCGCCATCGTCGCCCTCGAAGCCACGCCCCCGAGTCATACAGTTTTTGAACCTATTTTTTAACGTCATCATGGTTTTGGCTGATGGTGACGAGGATTTGAGTGTCGTCAGCATAGGATATAGTCCCAAAACCATTTTCTCTGATGATCTTAGCCAAGGGGGAAACATAAACGTTAAAAAGTAACTCGATATCCATTTGAGAGCGTTTCCTTCGACACCAATCTCAGCAAGACGCTCTAACAGAACGCGATGCGAGATGGTGTCGAAGGCAGCAGATAGGTCCAATAGTATCAGGATGGCTGATTTTTTTGAGTCCAGGGACAGCCTTATGTTGTCCACGATCTCCAACAGGGCCGTTTCAGTGCTGTGGAATGCCCTGAAACCGGATTGAGATGGATCAAGGAGTTTATTAGACTCCAAGTGGGCAATAAGCTGTTTGTTGATTAGGGTCTCCATGACTTTCCCAAAGAGTGGTAAAAGGGAGATGGGCCTATAGTTTACAAATTGATCTGGGTCAGCTGTGGGTTTTTTCAGAATGAGCCTAATTATTGCTTCCTTCCAGTGGTTGGGGACAACACAATGCTGTATTGATTGGTTGAAAATGTTGGTCAAGGTGGGGATCAGAGCTGGGGAGATTTTGGATATGACTTGTGGCGAGGCAGGGTCTCCCGGTGCTCCAGATTTCATTTTGAGCAGAGTTTGGTTCACATCTTTTTCGGTCAGGAGTGAAAACTGTTTCAGCGTCTTAACATGGGTATCGAGGGAGTTTTGCCTTGTGGTATGAGGGGTGCTGGCCTCATCCTCATTTCGGTTATTTTCTCATGAAAGTAGGAGGCTACGGATTCCACCCAGTTCTTGGAATCAGGGGGTGCCTGCTGTGTGCTGGGTGTAGTGAACTCCTTAACAATACTAAACAGTTCTCGTTGAGAATTTGCTGCTAGGGTGATCCTATTGCCTAGGTAAACTTTTTTGGCCTCGGCAATGTCCTTCATGTACTGCCTATGAGCAACTTTATATAGTTCCCTGTCTTGGGTGCTTTTTGTCTGTCGCCATTTTCGCTCTGCCATCCTAGTGGAATATTTTATTTGCTTAAGCTCTGGCGTAAACCAGGGAGAATTATTTTTAGGAGGCTTAGAGGTGCGCATAGGTGCTATATCATCTAGCGCAGTGGTGATAGCCGATTCAAATTCCATGGCGGCTAGACTCGGATTGGTGCATTGGGAAATTGAAGGAGGGGAAAAGGATTTACTAAAAGCTGGCATGGTGATTTTATTCCATGGTCTGCTTTTTTTCATCTTGCCTGGGCGGGTCGCCGGGATCTGAGATCCATTTATTGCGAATTCTATGATAGAATAGTCCGTCCAGAAAACTGAATCACTCTGTGTGATCGTGACCTTTCGGGAGTTTGTACATATGAGGTCAAGAGTGTGTCCAGCTATGTGAGTTGGACCTGTGGGGAGTAGACAAAGTTGTAGGGCTTCTAGACTGGCGGTTAGGTCTATAGTGCAGGGGTCAGTGGTGATTTCAAGGTGGTAATTTACATCTCCCAGGAGGATGAAATTCTATGTAGTAAGAGCATAAGGCGCTATTGCTTCTACTAATTTCTCAGAGAAATTTGTCTTGGAGCCGGGGGGTCTGTAAATGAGAGCTACCTTCCATGCTTCTTTGTTGCTCACGGTCAAGGTGGCAATGAGCAACACCCAGGAAGTAAAGCAATACCCCAGCCAACACACATACATCCAACACAACAACAACAGATGCATCACTCTGGGATACAAGAGCAGAACCATCTTGACCAGAGCACTGGGAAGCACACACAGCTGAGGTGCACATGAGCAATCCTCACTGATTTATAGCACAAGAACACCACACATAAACCATTGGGGCAATGTCCAGAGTGGAACATTTGTCCTGGCCCAAGAACTGCACCACAAAGCACTGTGTCACAAATGAAGTGATGGGGAGGCACACACACATGTAACCCAAGGGGACAGCTGACATCAAAGTTAACTGACTTGCATGTCAGTAGTAGACATGTAAAGGGTGTACCATACACAAATAGAGGGAGTGCAGACCCACAACGGGTAGGCATAAGTGGCACACATAGGGGATGGAATTACACGAAACACACAATGCCATACAGGAGGATAAAAGTTACCATGTGCCTGCAATGCATGAGAAACACAACCACAATGGCAGTGTGGAGCAGCAGGGCTGCACAGTCAAAATAAACACACTCAAGACATATAGATGAACAAACAAACTCAACAGTGATGTGCAATTCACACACTTTGCACACATATAAGTGACTAAAACAACAAGGAGGAGTCAGACAGAACAGCACGGACCCACCAACACACTGCACAGTGCACAATAGACAACTCACACATGTGCATACTACCATATCCACAGGGCAGAAAAATTCAAACAACAGGCACACAAATCCTGGGTGACACATGGCTGTCTTTCACAATCCAGGGGCACACACACGTCCACACCCCTACAAAGTCACACCCTTCACACTGCACACCTCTTGAATACCCAAGACTACACATTTCATGTAGGCCATGGGACCAGAACTAAGGGCCAACACAAGATGAGCAACAACTAATTAATGGGTCAAGTACTGAATCTGTCTCCCCTTCATGAACCCCTTTTGGTCGGTATTGATTAAGAGTCCTGCTACTTTCCCAGCCTCTGTGCCATAATCTGTGTGAATATTTATTAATCACAATTGAGTAGAGATATTGGCCGGTAAGACTCGCATTTGCCCGGGTTTGTCCCTGGTTTTAGTAAGATATTAATTACTGTGTCATTCCATGAGTCTGGAAATTCTTCCTTCTCCATGAAAATATTTTTTAACAGATCTGTGAGAGGGGGAGTAGGACTTCTCTTAAATTGATAAAAAACGTGTTAGGCAGAGCATCCGGGTCAGCAGCCTTTAGACCTCTGATGGCATTGTCTACTTCTTTGTCTGTGATTTTGGCGTTTAAGTCTTCTCCCAACTCTTGTGGTAATATTGGTAGATCCAGCTCGTCTAAATAGTCTTGGAGTTGTTCCTTTGTTGGCTTAATATCTTCTGTATACAACTCTTCAAAAAATTTAACAAATTCCTGCATAATCACGGTATCTTCAGTGCTTATTTCGGCAGAGTTCTCTGGCTGGATACCTGCAATCTTGTTTCTGGTCTGGTCAGTTTTCATCTTCCATGCCAGCATCTTGCTGCACCCTTCTCCATACTCATAATGGGACAGTGTGCTGGTCTCCCATATCCCTCTCACAGTGTTCTCCAGGATTTCTGCGAGGGCTTCTTTATTTGTTGACCTTTCGGACTCCATTTTTTCCCTTTCTGATACCACAGTTTCCATAACTTGTTGTGTGTCCAGAGTTTTTATAGTTCCTTCAAGTTTGCTGATTTTGTGTTTCATTTTTTAGTATTTATGTGCCACTATACTAAGCAGTTTTCCTCTGATTATTGCCTTATATGCATCCCAAGTTACTTGTATAGAGGCACTATTTTTGTTCACTTGGAAATAGTGTTCCGTTTCTCTCATTAGTGCTACTATATTCTGTGGGTCTAACACAGTTGTCTGATCGACCGTCCATCTTGCTGCAGTTTCTATCCACCAGAAAATAGTCTGTTCCGGACAGCTGCCTAATTTTTTATTTTGGAAAGGAAAGCCTTGTGTTTTGTCACCTTTGTCCTTCCATATGTCTGCCAAATCCAGATCTTTTATACAGATCCCCAACCACTCCATCATTTTTAAAAGGTTTGTTTCCCTCTTCGGGGGGGAGACGATCCACCTTAGGATCCAGAATTATATTTAAATCTCCCCCCACAATTATTGGGGAGGGCGCCATCAATAGTTGTGTATACAGCTTTTGTAGCGGGTCTGGGTCATCTGTATTGGGCCCGTAATAGCCAACAATGGTGTACTGTTTATTAGTTATTCTTACTCTGGTTCTCACCCATCTCCCTTTCCTGTCGACTTCCGCTGATTCTATTCTTGCTTTGAGAGATCTTTTGAATATTATAGCTACTCCTTTAATACAGCAGTAGTGATTTGTGCAGGCATACAAGTCTATCCACCTCTAAGTCTTTAATATTTCTTCCCATTCGTTTTTCAAGAGATGCGTTTCTTGCAGTATTACAATTTCACTATCTAGTGTTTTTAAATACTCAAATATTCTCCTCCTCCGACTCTTACGGCTCGATTAGGATTGCGGTGATTTTGCATCCTCCGGGCCGCTGGAAGCCACCGCCGGCCCGGAGGATGCGGAATCACCGCTGCGGTGAATGGAAAGACCCCCGCGACATTAGGATGGCTGGGGGGTCATCGGTCGGACGGGAAGACCGTCCGCTGCTTTTCCGCTGCCGTCGCCTTCCGACCGTGGCGGAAAAGCTCTAATATGGTGGCGGTGACTATCAGACACCGCCAGCCATATTAGGATAAGCTGCAGGACATGCCTTTCCGGCATACAGTCTTTTCTTTGCGGGCCCCCATGGTGAAGGGCGTGTGGGGGATGCACATGGGGTATACCCCTGCATTTGCATGCGGAAAGCGGCAGGCACCGCACGGTGCCTGCCACTTTGTGCATGTAAATGCAAAGCATGCATTTTTAACCTTGCGGGGAGTGCTGCTTGAAGCAGCACCAGCCGCAAGGTTAAAGATACGGGATGTGACCGCCAGGGTGGCGGTCACATCCTAATTGGTATGGAGGGACTGCCGCTGCCCCTGCGGACGGTCCCTCTACCTCGGGGGTGGCGGACAGACGCAGGTCCATCCGCCTTCCTAATGACCCCCATAGTTCTGAGGCCAGTTACATTCAATGAGTCTATGTTAACGTCTGCTGAGTCTTTCCCCATTGTTTTGTTTCTTTTTGCTCTGGGTTTTTTTTTACTGGCTTACAGGTCCCATTCTCCTTCATCTTCTTTTGTGAGGACTCTCTTTTGTTTTTTTCCCTACTTTGCTCCCCACCTATGTGCTTACATTTTTTTACTTTTATTTCTTTCGATTCTTCCCTCCCTGGAGAAGCCTCCCTTATTTCTTCACTGGGCAGAATTAATAGCCCTCTTTGAGCTCCGTACTCACCCCAAGGTAATTATTGTATTTATATTATACTGTTGTTCCTGTTTTTGATCTCACATTTGTTCCAGGAAGTTCTCAACCTCTTTTGGCTCCCTAATGTTATACATTGTGTTCCTCCCCATGATTCCTAGGGCTGCTGGGTACTTCATCTGGACTGTGGCACCAAGAGATCATAATTGCTGCATCTGCTGTCCCAGTTCCCATTGTCTGTCCTAGGTGGCTTTGGAGATGTCTAATCGAACTCTAAAGGACCAGTCATCTTTGATGTAGGAGTCCTTTTTTAGGGTCTCTCTCAGAATGTTTTCCTTGAGGGTGAAAGTCTTAAAGTTTATTAAGATTTTCCTCAGATTTTTCCGCCTTTTGTTTTTACCAAAGGGGTCTCGATGCACCCTCTGTATGTCTTCTGATAAGACTGCTGCCTAGTATTGATACAATGTACTTTTTAATGTTGTCCCCCTCTTACCCCTCAGGCACGTTCAAGATTCTTAGGTTATTCCTCCTTGCTTGATTTTCTAGTGATTCTAGATTTCCTTTAATACCTTCTTCATTTGTTTTCAATGCCCTGATCTCCTTCTGGTTGAACTCTACTTTTTTGCTGAGGACCTCCACTGCTGCCTCTACTGCAGTTACTCTTGCCCCTAGTGCGTTTAGCTTAGTGTCCAGCATATCACGTGCCTCTTGTATCTTTGTCTGGTTATCCTCAGAGATTGCACATTTTGCCCTCATTTCTTGTAACATTCTCTCCAGAATCTGGTCTGTAGAGCTCTGGGGGCACTCGAAAGGGTTTATGCACTGGTCGCTACATTCCTCGCTACCTGTATACTTCCAGTTATATCTTCTACTTCAGCAACTGCTGAGGGTCTGACAGTGCAATCCCTCCCATAATTTTCTTGCTCTCCTTGCTCATAGTGGTGTTGTCGGCACCTAGGTTTTTTTCTGGGGTGTTGTGGCCTGGCCAATTGATTTTCCCCCAATTGATCTTGTACTTGGACTTTGAAAAATTTCTCAGGGATGGGCTAACTTTGATTTTAGGGCCTAAGCCCCCCCCCCACTACCTCTTGACCCTTTCTCGTTTGCTTGTTTCCCTTTGGTTCTGGGGGCGGGTACTGTGGTTGTGGCCTGCTTTTTGTTTTTCCTTTTCGTCCTTCGTGGAGCTATGTTTTCATTGGTGGTAACAGTCTGGGTATTTTACAAGAACTGCCTATTTCTGAGGCAGTAGCTTGATCGTTTGACTTGCTCTTTGCCTGCCTTTATTACTATCTCAGGGGAGCAGGAGGAATTCAGGGTTTCCCCCCACTCTTTCCCTGATATAGTGGAGCTGGTTTCTCCTCCCCCAAGTGGCAGAACTGTACTTTCTAGCAATATTTTCCCCACAAAACAGCCTGACCTGCTTACCCGATTCATGCAGGTAGCTTCCTAGTCTTTTCTGGCATCTACGCGTACCTCTTGTAGTTGCCTCTTCGGGTGAGTTGAAGACTTGTGCCACTCCGTTTAACTGAATGCGCAATTGCGTCGGGTTGAGCATGTCATATTGCACGTTTGTCTTTTGCAATTTTCGCTTAATGTCTCTGAACTTACGGCATGCTTCTTGCACCATTGGTAGGAAGTCAGGGAACAGCGCTAGTTCTGAGCCTTAGGATGAAATGGACCCTTTTTCTCTATCGAGATGGAGTGCCACTTCACTGTCATTATAGATGAGGAGTCTCACTAATATTAATCTCGGAGGTGCTTCCAGCTTCCAGTCCTGAGTGTGGTCCCAGCGTTCTATGCGATCTTTGAACCATGAATGTACCAGAAATTGCTTCCCTGCACATAGGTCCACCAGCACTTTCCCAGTAAAGTTGGCCAGTGTTTGTTGATTTGACCACACTGGAAATCCATATGTTATTGCAGTGCAAGCGTGCCTCCATATCTTCAGCCTTGGAGGCCACTGTTTTAGGCAGACGTTCAACTCTTTTTAGTCGCTTGGTAATGGTGGGCTGCCAATCGGTTGAGATTCGCTGTTCAAGATTGTTTATTCAGGCCCCTTGCTGTTCAAAACGATGATGCATGTCATCCAACCGAGATGAGAGTGTGTCTAAACGTGCGTCAATAGCCTTAAAGCTGGCCCTCAATTCATCCATAATGGCCATGGTGCCATCCAATGGGCGCCCTCTGCCCCTGAAGGCCCCTCGGCATCCTCTAGCCTGGGGCCCTTGTGGCATCAAACGATAGCTAGCGCTGTTTTGAGTCTGCACGCCCCATCGCTAGGCGAAGCAGGATATGGAGCTCCAGTTCTTGTCCCATGGGGCTGTGTAGGTCCAGGCGGCACGGTTGATGGTGTCTAAGCCCCTTTTGAATAAGAGGATTTAAAATACTACAAGACCAGGGAAGAGGAATCATTCCTAGCTGGTAGCAATAACTAAAGAGAGGGGCAAGAAGAGTAGTCCAATGCTGGGGCTCTTTCTTGATCAAAGACGTAAGAATTTGATCTGGGCCCATAGCTCCTGAGGACCTCATTCTTTTAATAAGATCAACAACCTCACACCTTGATGGAGCGAACCTACATGCCAAAACACTAGCTGGATTAATAGAGGGAATAAGGCTTCCCAAAGAATTAGGATTATATGAATACAAGACTTTGCAGTCTTCCTCTCTAATGTGAATAGGGTGAGATTTTGCCCTTGAGCCACAGCAATCAGATATTAGTTCCCAATAATTATTAGCATTTTTCTTTGAGGCCGCCTCCTTTAGACGGACCCAATTGGAGTCTTCAGTTTTTTCCTGTTGGAGCATTGTTTTCCTAAAGCATTTCTTCTTTAGTAGGGAAAATAGTTTGTGGTGATCAGGGGAGAAAATCAAGAATTGGGCCTTCACTAATCTATGTATTTCCCTATTTAACAGAGAACGTATAATTTTATCCAATGGCTTATGCAGAGGAGGTTCAGAGTTGATCTTACAAGATGGAACCAGAATGGTAATTTTACTATTGAAGGAAACCACCGGATCTGGCTTAGAGATCTGTTGGTTACCTGATAATGAAAGGGTCTCTTTTACTTTAGAGGCTACCTTGGCATTCCAGTGGATTCTGCAATTTGTTTTATTGAAGCCGACAGGAGTATCCTTGTGGTTCCAGGAGCATACTTCCGTTAAATTACCTCCAGCTGACAGGAGATCAACATGTGGTCGCTGAGGGAATTGTTCAGAACCTCAATATGGGACAGCCTGTTAAATGAAGATGAAGATATCATTAAGTAATCATTAATAAAGCCCCCAGTAGACACGTTGTGGGTGGCTTTTGCAGGGATATCCTTTCCAGGTCTCCCATTAACAATTAGTAAGTCTATCTTTCTTAGGCTTCTAGAATTGTCGCCTCTCTTTTATATAGCCAACTATTATTGGGAAACAAGGAGGACGGAAAAACGTATTTTTTAGAGTTGGCAAGCAACCTTATACCATGATTAGAGAGTTTAGCATTAAGGTCACCTTCCAATATTAGATGAAGACAATTTTCTCTTGCCATAGTAAAGGAGATGAAATAAAAAGTTCTTCTATTAAAAAGGAGTGACAGGAACCTGGTGGGATATAAGCATTTACGATTAGCAGAGACACAGTTCTTTCGGATTTCTCCCTTAAATCAATTTTGACTGCCTGGAGTAAATTAGAATCATGACTAATATCTTTATAGACCCACTTAGTATTCATTCTGAGCAGTATGGCAATGCTTCCTTTAGAATGCCCTCTGCCCTCTGTTCACCGGGAGCCCAAGATGGCCTAATACAATATATTCCCGTGTATCCCTGAACCCTGTAGACCAAGATTCTGGAATGCATATTTTATCTGCTTTTTGTTCTTTAAAAATTGTAATTTAGTTTGAACAGTGAATAGGTAGGCCGCATTCCAGGTGATCAGTTTAAGACCATTACTAGGAGTCATTCCCATACCTTAGCCCTCTCGAGCTATTGGTATTTAAGGCCCCAGCTGTCCAGGTCCATTTTGTGTCTTCTTCAGCTTTGGGCATTGTTTCCTTAATTATTCTCTGCCCAAACAAGTAAACTCTCCTACCATTTTCACCTAGAATAACCTCTAATTATTTTTCCCTTTCCTGGTAGGAGGCAGCTATAGTGGAGGTTCAGAAAAGCTAAAAGGTGGGCCCATAATACTTTTGGGGTTATGGGTTACTGTCTTAAAATACTATCCTTTAATGGGACAAAGACATCTATTCCACTACTTCGCAGTTTATCACTGTTCATGAGTATAAGATTGTATATCACTTTAGAACAGAAGATCACTCTTGCTCTCCAAGAGTTTTCTTAATCCAAAAGTTGTACGAGTACCAAATCACTGTTGTACAATGCGCCATTTGTAATCCAGGAATGTTTGAGAAATAACCTAGAAGGAATTACCTCTTCATGATTAGTTTGTGATAAAAAATCTAGGTGAATTCAAGGGAGAGAGGTACTACCTTCGGGCCATTTGCCAGGCTATCCCCAGTGGGGGGATTCCCAGAAGGATTATAGATAGGATTTACCCCTATTGAGGAGGAAAATAGGATAGCATTGGGATTAACACCAGGTAAAGTCATCATTGATAGACTAAAATCTGGAGGATTGGAAGCTTGTAGAACTGAAGCAGAAACCTGGAAATCCCTTAAGACAGGTGAAGAGCTTCTTGTGACTGCTTTAGGCTGATCTTCTTCCCTCTACAGGGACATCGGGGGAGAAGTCAGGGAGGGAACAGCAACGAAACCTAGTCTTTTTGTTCTTTTTTGGCTCTTCTACAAAGCTTTTTCCCTTTTTTTTTATTTTCTTCTGAGTTTGGGCGCAATTCATCTTTATTTTAGTTTTTACTAACTCTGAAACAGGTTTCTCAGGTGTAACACCCTTTCTTTTATAATAAATGGGGAAAAAAGCCTGATTTGTACTTATTGTTTCCACATTAAAACCAGTAGTGTCCCCAGAAGGAGGCATAGAAACTTCAAGATCCAAAAACTGGTGTAACGAGAAAGACTCATTAACTTCAAATAATTCTACATTCCCTGTCCCCTTGCAGATCCTCCTACTGCAGGAGGGGGCACTAACTTGGCATCCAAAGTCTCTACTTGCAGAAATGGAGTCAATGCATGCCTAGGGGGTTCTGTAAATTGAGGGTTTGAAGGCAGTTGTCGCTCTTCTTTGGGAGAGGCAAACTTTTTTGAAGGAATAGAGGAAGGCGTGACACCTTTGCCTGCAGAGGTTCTTATGTCCAGGATAACCAATTTGGTCAATGATAAAAGAGAGTCCAGGATGCAGTAAGAATTGCCAACAGATCTCTCCTTAAGAGCCAATATAGAGGGAAAGACTCTTTCCAGGCAGCTCAGGGAGTCAGATAAGAGAACTTTTTTCTCAGGATGATTAGTAGACAAATGCTGACTGAGGAATAAATCAGGAGAAGCTTATGCCCGAGAGTCAGTCTGGGAAAGATAAAGTAAGACCGTGTGGCATGTTACTAAAAAGCTGTATCTGCAGAGTGGGGCCAGAAGGTGTGTCCCGAGCAAATGTCCCAGTATTTGATGGAGATATTGGAGGGTAGTCTAAATGCCTGAGGGGGTTTGGAATAAAGTCCATATTAAATCAGGGAGAGAAAAATCTTCCTGGGGAATACCCTCCTCTCTAGAAGCAAACCCATTTCCTGACCTGGGCTCCTTAACAGCCGCAGAAGTAGGGGTTTGATTTTATATAGGCGATTTATCCATGTTAGTTGTACCATCCGCCTCCATCTTCACTCGGCACAGTTCGGCTATATTTACCAATACAGCCACCTTGTTGAGCCCTGTAACTCTTTTAGAAAAGAAGGTAGAAATGCTGTTGAGTCCTTTTACAGAGTTTGGCTGTACTGACTTATTCCTCAAGGGGTTAGCTTTAGTCTTCATGCAGGCTCCTAGGAAGATCAATTTTCAGGAACAAAATGTTTTGGCTATCATGGTCTGCCTCACTGTTTACCACTTAGGTAGACCTTTAATTAAGAACTGATTTTTTTGCTTCCTAGGCCAGCCACTTCTATTCATAAAAGCCACTGATTTGTGCTTTTGTCAATAATAAAGTCATAACTCATAGAAGAATGTGGTTTGCCAAGGGTTCTCTCTACATTATGTTGCCTGCTGCTAAGCTTTAGTGTGACTCAAAGACAAAAGGGTCAGTCCTCTCCATCCATGGGGTTGCATCAACAGCCTTCCAGTAAAGAATACATCACACCCTGGGCTGTCCCAGGAGCAGGAAAGATGGCTCCACCAGGCGGACTCGTACCAGGAAAAATAGAAGTAAAGAGGGGAAGTAGGGGAGCAGGGGAGGTGACCCCCAAGCGGGAGCTCACTGGGTCAACCACAAGCTGCAGCCAATCCTAGCTGGACCTCTCCTGCAAAGACCCAGGCTCTTTCTTAGCGTGTAGTAACTATTGCACCAGCGTTTGGGTCTTCCCTCCACGTACTACTGCTCAGCGCCAATAGGGCTCCTGCCCAACACCTGAGGAGATTCCACCGAGGAGGCCGAATGGCTGTCCTTTTGTCAGATGGATTGTCACATAAACTACTTAGCTGACGTGGCAGCTTGATCAAATTACTGGAGGATATAGGTGCAAGGGAAGCAGTAAATTAAAGAAGGAGCATTAATTCGGCTGACTGAATGGAACATATAAGGAAAGAACGCCGGTATCAGCAGGCATCACACGGCACCCCTGAGTTAGCCACTTGCCACCAACTTCCCAATCGAGCCGACAGCATCAGCACTACAAAAGAGGTTGCAACAGCCAAAGCAGCTGTGGCATGAGCTGCCCAGATCCCGGCCCTTTTTACTTCCATGTAGCTCGCAGACGCGTACCTTACTTCAGCATGCAAAGTCAACCATACAGGGGATGATGAAAAAAAATGCCTGGCTCCTCCTGGCCTGCAGCTCCTGCAGCTCCTAACCTGCGGCTTCTAGGGGTATCGGGGGTCTGCCCCTTTAACCCCTTGCAGTTCTCTGCACGTGTCTCATGTCTCTCAGCTCTTTTTCCAAAAGGGTTAGCACTATCTACTTTAGCCTCTGGAAGCCATTTGGGGATCCACTGGACGCTTCATCCCACTAGAGAAAAAAACAAAGTCTGAATGTAGAAACCTTCACAGTGGCTTTGTCCAGTGGCTCCCTGACTACAGCGCCACCTGCTCTGAGACTGCCTGTACCTTACCACACTGAACGTTACCTCTTCAGACATCTTTCACAAAATTTCTTCTAAGTCCAAAGTTAAGCGCAGACCAAGCACAATTAACTCCTTGTATCTGACCCATGCTCCATAGCAGTCGGCTATAATATTTGACTTTCCACTGGTCTTTTATGACTAGATATCCATTGTTGGTGCTTTGATCTTTTAGGAGCTAGTTTTCACATAAACATTTAAAAATTCATTATTAAAAATTCATTACTGCTTCTACTGATTAGATTCTTGTCATTTTATGTCAAATAATGTGTTAAAATGTACTCTATTTTTATAAAGTGGCATGGAATTTTTCTTGTGTTGTATTTTCACTTTAATGCTGATTGTTTGCTAAATAAATACTTTACACTTTGCCTCTAAGTTAAGCCTGACTGCTTTTGTGCCCAGCTACCAGATGGTTAAGCACAGAGTAATTTAGTGACTTTAGTGGTTTACCCGGACTGTTGATTGAGCAGGGTTTCCACCCAGGTCAACCGACAACCCGGTTTCTTACACCCAGGAACTTTACTATTGATCATTGTCATGTTATGAGTGATTAATATATACTTTAATTTACTTGGCTCACCCCTTTTCATATCACTAGATATTTGGCTTGGAATACTTAACCATTTTTTGTAGCTTAGCTATTGCTGGTCTGAGGATATTGATAATGGAATTTCAGTGTAGAAATCTCCAAATAATAGTAATGGAACTATAGGTTGTTTAAATCGTATCTTCTCTATAGTGCCTCCCAACTGCTTCAGTTTTTCTTTCTCTCCATGCACTTCTTTTGATGGCAAGAAACCATTAACTGGAATCAATGTTATTGATGCTAATTTAGGACCATACATAACATGTTTATTTGCTTCATTTGACCTGTTATCAACCACTATTTAAAAAAAATCCTTTAATTCATTACAATTTCTCTAACTTGAAAAGTTCTTATTGACTGCAATATGTGACCAATCCACCCAGTAAATGCCCAAAACCTGTTTTTCCGCAGTTTTATACCATGTAATCTTTTAAAGCAACATCGCTTGCCTATGTTTCCTGTAATTCAACCACAATATTTGAATAAAAATTCATCATGGCATTTGGCCATTCTGTCCCTCAGGCATTTACTTTCGGAAACGCAACCAATGCCATATCACTTGTTTTTATTTTAGACAGCCTTGGTATCCTATTGAGCATCAATATCATTTCCCCATGATTAACAGAAGGGTTTGTGGGGGGGCGTGGCTTGCGCCCGACGAGGATGGCAGTATCGCTGTAGCTCTCCGAGGCTAGCGGGAGTGGAGACGGATCGGCACTGCCCTCGGCTCTCATGCCCTGATCCCAATTTGGAGGACTTTGCCCGTGAGCATGCAGGGAACACCGTGAGACACCCTGTGAATTTCATGGACGTGAGGTACACAAGATATCTTCCTTTTTCCTCCAACCGTTCCTCCGTGATTTGCCCGGCCGCCATTTTGGGCTAATATCACGGAACGGTTCTCTCCTCAAGGCTTTCTTTTCCGGCCACACGCTGTGTGCTTCAAATTCTTGCCTTTTGGCCTCAAAAACTTAATTTCAGGAGCTTGGGGACTCTTTTGCCTATTTTTGTGGATATTTTACAGCACACCTGACTCCCGGCCGCCATTTTAAGACGCAGTCTTTATAACTGTCTCAGTTTCACTCACTAAGTTTCTACATTTGCACGGCAAGTTTCCTTTGCTTTTGGTACCTCATATTATATAACGACGGTTACCTGCATTGGTGAAGTTTATTGGCAGTAGCAACTGTTATTGGTAAGTGACTTATAACGCTCTATCTCATTTTTGTATGAGTTGCTCCTCTCCATGACCTCTCTCATAAGACTATCGCTGCGCTGGCAGGAGTAACTTACCTTCCTTTGTCGCTCATCAGTGGTTGGTTTTTAATTGTTTCTACATCAGCAGCTCTATTCAAATGAGTGAGGTATGACGCAGCGTGTCTGTTCTACCTGGAGTCCTTGTCACTCCACACCGCAGGATATACTGTTACCTTCCAACTCCGCTTAACTATTTCACTTGGCTGCACTTACTCACCAGCTGTTATGTTATATAAGTCCTCACATGTTGCGTCATGAGTTCCTGTATTTTTTAGGTAACATGAGCTAACTCAGGCAAGCATAAAGTTCCTAGGGACGCTTTTAATAGTCCCTTCCTGTGCAGTTTTAGTGTTATCAACGCTATTCAATTAATGTTTTTCAGCTTACTAGTTGTTGAAAAAGCGGATTTGACAATAATAACAATATATGTCTTTTCAAGGATAAAATGTCCATTTCTACCAAACCTGAATATGCATATGGACTAACTTTTGAATGGCAATCTACCTAATGTTTATTATCTAATGATTAATTGATACATGTTTATGTATATGTACTCCTTTACTTGCATTACTGTACACTTTATACACATCTGACGCCTTTTTCAATGATAGTTATTGTACTACAGGATTCACTGTATGCTCTTTTTATTTGGTAAGTTTTCCATTGTAAGATTCCTATTCTTTCTCGAGACTTACCTATGGGAAAACAACCTAAAGAGGGGCTTCATTCCAAATCCTCCTCACTCAAATTCTTAATTCACACCAGCTCGCGATATCAGTGTCTGGATATGGATGACCCAACCACCTCCTCATCAAAAAGTGTGTCATCAGCAGGGAGTACTCCGACTACTCTTAGCAACAAAGCTTCAACTAAAAGATTAAAGAGAGACCCTCCCTCTCCTCCTACACCAGCATCTTCAGTCACCATGGACCTACTTCCAGAGGAAATCAGGGCCTTACGTCCATTTGTTGAAGAAACTACTACCACTCTTCAGGAAACCACTTCCACTCTTCAGGAACTTTCTAAAAAATAGTCATTTGTGGAAAGTCGCATCACTACGTTGGAACAAATTGTCGAATCCTTGAATTCTTCTACTTCTAAGGTTGACTCCTTATGCTCCCAAATATCCAACTTACACAAGCAGGTTGAAAATTTAGAAAATAGAAATCGACGTAATAATCTTTGCATTTATGGTTTTACAGAGGGGACAGAGGGGTCAGACTCAATTTCCTTCTTCAAGTCTTTCCTACCTAAACTCCTCAAACTTCCGGAGAGCACCACTTTAAACATTCAGAAAGCACATCGATTGGGTTCTTTACCGCACCATGTCTCCCCCTCCTCAACGAGCAAGCCAAGAGGAATTTATTTATTTATTTATTTATTTAGAGAGTTTTAGATAGCGCGAACGCGACCCTTGGGTATCAGAGCGCTTCACAATGACATATACATGATGAGGTATATGATTAGCAAAAGAACAGCACATTGTTATATCGTGAGTGAGGTAGGTAAGTATGGAGCTATAAGGTAAACATATCCACTGATATGAGGTAGATAGGTGAAAGTCATAATAAAATTATATAAAGAACACATTTACATTGCAATGAGGTAGGATCGGTATAAGTCTATCGGGGACATATCATAGCATATTAGTAATGGATTTGTACGAATAGTCTAATGTTTGACATCGGTTTATACATTGCTATGTAATTTCATCCTCCTTTTGAAGCTATTCGATTATATTTGACCATTGTATTCCTGTGTAAATCGTTCAAGCATTGTCTTTGTCTGTGTATTCTTCTCGGTTTTTGGTCCATAAAGCACTTGAGGCTGGCTCCCATCTAGCTAGCAACTCTCACTTTCTTCTTTTCCATATCCGAAAAGAGATATTTAGTACGCAGTGTCGTTGAGGTCATTTCCTGGCTACGTCAGGAACTTACTCATTAAGAAGCTCTTAGTTTCCTTTTTAAATGATGTCGTGTTTGTAATTTTCCTGATATTTGGAGGGAGTGAGTTCCATAGTCTGGGTGCTGCCCCTGAGAAGGCTCTGTCGTATGTTTTCTTTTTCCGGAAGATGGATGGTTTCAGTATCAGCGAATTGGCGCTCCTGGCTGGTCTGACTCCTCCCGATAGTTCAATCTTCTGGGCCAGATATCTTGGTGTTTTGTAGTATTGTGCTTTGTGGGTGACGCATGCCATCTTGAATTGGATTCTGGCTTCGTATGGTAGCCAGTTTAATGCTTTTAGATGCGGGGAGATATGGTCGAATTTCCTCAATCCGGTAATGAGCCTTGCTGCTGCATTGAGGCATGCTTTCAGAGGTGCAGTGGAAATTTTCGGTAGACCTGCTAAGGTTGTACATCCATATTCAATTCTTGAGATTACTAGTGATTGAGTTGCCAGTTTGAGATCTGCCGACGAGATGAATGGCTTCATCTTCCTTAAGTAATTCAGGTGAAAGCGGGCCTTTTTTGCCATTGAATTGATGTGTGCTTTCATGTCTAGATAATTATCTAATGTGATTCCTAATGATTTCGCTGATTCCACTAGCGCAGGGGTGCAGTTTAAAGCTGTGATCAGTCTGGTCCATTCTTCTACCTCCGAGTGGCTCTTCGGAGGAGAGATCAAAAGGAATTCCGTTTTCTGTGCATTGAGCTTCAGGTGGTTACTGGTTAGCCATCGTAGTGTCATTTTCAAAGCCTCATTCAGTAGCTTGATGTCCTCCAGGGATTCAACCTTGATATACACTTGTGTGTCGTCCGCATACATATGATAGGATATGATTGCGTCTCGTAGGATTTCAGTCAGAGGTTCGACGTAAAGGTTAAAGAGTGACGGAGATAGTGTCGATCCTTGAGGACCTCCGATCGAATTTGGACTTGATGTGGATAGTGACTGGTTGACCCAAAGTTTTTGTGTTCTGTTCTGGAGAAAGGATTCAAACCATTTTAGCACATTTCCCGAAATTCCCATCCTGTTGTGAAGTCTGTCTAGTAGTTTTTCATGATTCACAGTGTCAAATGCAGATGATAAGTCAAGAAGGACTAGTAGACATGTCTTATTGCGGTCAAGGGCCTGTACTGCGTCATCAACTATATGCAGGATCGCTGTTTCCGTGCTGTGACCTGTTCTGAATCCAGATTGGCAGTCGTCCAATAGCATGAAATTAGCGATGTGTTGGCTCAGTTGGTTTTGTACGTATTTCTCGATTAGTTTGGCCAGTAGTGGAATATTGGTGACTGGGCGGAAGTTATTGGGGTCTGCTGGGTCCGCTGTTGGTTTCTTGATGATCTTGACAACTTGGCCTGTTTTTAAGCAATCTGGCAAGATCCCTTGAGATAGGGAGGCGTTTATTATTTTGTCCATATTGGGATGATAATGTGGTTTATTATTTGCATACATTTGGCGGGGAGTGGATCATTATAGTGGTTATTCGGTTTGATATCCGCCAGTGTTCTGGCGATGGCATTCTGATCATATGGCTTGAAGGTGTTTGTTTTTTGCTTCAACGTGGTCGAATGTTGGTGTGGTCTTGCTCAGTTTGTGTGGTTCGTTGTTCAGTTGGTCCGCTGCTGTCTTGAGCTCTGTTTCCAACTTATTTGCCTTTTCGGTGAAAAATTAGAGAATTCTTCATAGCTTAACTTGGTTTTAGTTGTTTCTTGGGCTGATTTTGCTAATTTGTTTGATTGTTGCCTTAAAATTTCAAATAATTTCCGAGGTCTGTTTTTTGCATTATCCAATTCTGATCTAATGTATTCTCTTTTGGATCTGAGGATCTTTTTGTTGTATTCGTTTCTGATTTTTCTGAGTGATTTCAGTTCTGGTGTTGCTGGATGTTCTCTCCATTTTCTTTTGGCCATTCTTAGTTTCCTTCTATCCTCGTTCAATGTACCATTAAACCATGGGTTTTTGTCCTTTTCTGCGATTCTTTTCAGTTTGAGTGGCATGGTGTTGTTCACTATGTTTGCTACTGTCGTAGTGTAGTGCTCCGTTAGGTCATTCACATTCCGCAATTTGCTAGGTGGCTTCAGATCTTTCTCGCAATTTTCCACTAATCGTTCGATATTCACATCTTTAGTGTTGCAAGTGCACTTTTTGAGTTTGATGGGCTGTGAGATATTATTCCTTTTCAGTTTTGGAATTTGGAAGATTATTGCATGGTGATCCGACCAGTCGCATGACACAATTGAGTGGATCACTATGTTCTTGTTTCTTGATATTATTCAGTCTAGTGTTGCACCTTTTGAGTGTGTTGGTTTTGTACACGCTTGAGTGAGATTTAGCTCCGTCATAAAGTCTTTAAGAGCGTTAATCTGTTTGTCCTTCCTGTCTTCCCAGTGTAGGTTGAAATCGCCCAGGAATATGTTGTTAGTTTGATTATTAGAGTTATCTCTGATAATCTCCATTAGCTGGTCTATGAAAGCCGCATTATTTCCTGGGGGATGGTACAGGGCATGTAGGGTGCATCTTTGATTGTCTGTAGATTTTATATTAATACCTAGGTATTCACAGGATTCCAGAGGATCTGATTATATTTGTTTAATTTCTATGTCAGTTCGGTGGATGCATGCTATCCCGCCTCCTGTCTTTTTCAGTCTATCCAATCTCAATATGTTGTATTGTGGGGGCACTAACAAGTACATGCAAGGAGAGGATGATTCCGAGAGCCGTGTTTCTGTTAGGATTGCTATGTCAATTTCTTCGTTAATGATGAGTGCCGCGATGTCTGAGGAGTGCTTTACAGCGGATTGACAGTTGAGCAATAGGCATTTCAGAGGATTTCTTGTAATGCTCGGATCCCGTTCAAGCTGGGTGGTGGTTCGCTGGACTAGCTGTAGGTTGTTAAGGTTTGGTTTTCTTGTCTTATGTCTTGATGTTCTATTATTGTCAATCGGAACTGTCTTAATTTCCTCCCCCCTCAAGTATTCTGTGGGCTCGTACGTCTGAAGTAGAGAAAGGGTTTCTTCTTCTGTTAAGCAACTAAGGTTTCTGTTTGGCCTGTTATGCCTTTCTGTTAATGTCATGGCCCTCTCATTAGTTTTTCCTAGAGACTTTTGCACTACTTCTTGGATGTGTTCAACTTTAGAGTGTGTGCTTGCAGCAATTTCTAGGATCTTTACTACTGTTTTCAATGTACATTGGATGTCTTGTGCCATATTGTCAATGTGTGTTTGTATTCCTTGGATGTCTCTCGGGTCTGGTGTGGTGTAATTGCATTGGTCATCCTCTCAGTTTGGTCTTCAGGGTTTGTGTTGATATGTTTCAGCTCCGTTCCTTTTCTCGTCTCCCTCGCATGTGGTGTAATAGCAGTGGTCATCCTCTCAGTTTGGTCTTCAGGTTTAGAAATGGAATGATATTGCATTTCCTTGAATATACTGACCTATTAAAGGTTTTAGCGGCAGCCAGAGCATTGAACAAAGTTACTTGGTCTGGGAATACATTATTTTTTGTCCAGGATTACGCTAAATCAACAGCAGACTGACAAAAATAATTCTTGGCAATGAGACCTCAGTTACGTTCGATTGGTGCAAGATATGGTCTCTTTCACCACTGTCTATTCAAAGTTACTATTAATAATAAGACTACCACTTATGAAGATCCACTAAAACTTAACAGTTTCCTTTAATCCTTCTGGAATAACTCCATGGATTCTTCATTCGCGTCTACTTCTACATAGTCCACTTTGTTTTTTCCTGCTTTTTGCTGTTTGCATATGTGTCTCCTTGCTTATGATGTAGATGCCGCATTCTTTACTATGTTTCCCTTGGATTGGTTTTAATATGATTATGGTTCTTTATATCCTGTTGTTGTGCTTTTCAATATTTCTTTTTTAGTCTTGTTTATATCCTCATATAAACATGTTTCTATTTTTCAGATGATTGTTCATTCCCTCGTACTTAACATTGTTTCTTCTTCCCAACAGGTTGTTTGTCCAATCCTCCTCCCTCTCCTCATGTTTCTCAGCAGTTCGTTGATGCTGTCTACTCCCCGTTTTCCTTTGTGAGTTTGGGTAACGTCATTCTCCGTATGGCCTCCCACCCCTCCACCCTTCGTATGATCTACAATATCTGTAATTTTTCATTCTTCTTTCTTCCTTTTTCCTTCTTGCTCTATCATCTTTTCTACGCCTTTCCCATTTACTTTCCCTCTCTTACCTTTTCTTCTCCCTTTTTTCTTCCTTCTAGTTCTTTCCTTTCTATCATCTTTTTATACATTATTATACAATTTCTTTCCCTTTCATTTTTTCTTTTCCCTTTCCTCCTTCCATCCACTATTTCTCTTCACCTAAATGTTTTCTATTGTATTTCTAATCTTCATTGTATTTTCTTTTATAAGATGTACTCTGTTTCTCTCCGATTTGTTTATGCACTGTATGCCTCTTGCTTATTAGCATTATTTCAATGCACAAATGTTCAGGGTAACAATATGGAATGTTAAATCTTTAAATAATCCTACTAAAAGACAACAAGTGTTATCTCACTTATCTAGGTTAGAAACAGACATTGCTATGTTACAAGAAACCCATTTATCTGATTCTGAAGCTTCTGAACTAAAAAGATCTTGGGTAGGCAATGTTTTTTCTTCTCCTGCTTTAGGCAAAAAGAATGGAGTTGTAATTTTGTGCCACAAAAAGTTTAATGTATCTATTGTTCATCAAGAAATTTATTCAAATGGTCACTGGGTCATTGTCAAATTACTAATAGATAATGTTCCGCTAGATGTATTTAATGTTTATGCTCCAGTTTCTGTCGATAACAATTTTTGGATATTAGTTTCAGAAGAAATTACTTACTTTTGACGATGATTATATTATTTTTGGTGGTGATTGTAACCAAATTCTAGACCCCATCCTAGATAGACGCTCCTCAGTTAAATATGTACACTCTAAAACGCATACCCAATTTACCTCTGCCATTCGTCGCAAATCCCTACTTAACGTCTGGAGAATTTGTCGTCCGGATCTTCAAGAATACAGTTATTTTTTCCCTCCACACATAACACAATCCTGTATTGACTATCTCTTTTTCAGTAGGTCCCTTACTCAACAATTCCTTCATTCAGACATTGGTTCCATTCTAATCTCTGACAATGCCCCGGTGTATGTAGACTTTTATATACTTCCCTTTACTCCACCCTCTGGCAGGTGGCGTTTTAATAATTCCCTTCTTGCAGATCCTAAGTTCTCCATCCAATTTAGCTCTTTTGCTGTGGACTTTTTTGCCACAAATACAGTCTCCGAATTTTCCCCTACTATGATCTGGGATTCTTTTAAGGCGACTGCAAGGGGCTTCATTTTCAACTATGTTTCTCAGAAAAAAAGAATTTTGAAAAACATTCTGGCCAAATTCTTACTAAAATCAAGCAATTAGAATCCGCTTATTACCTTTCATTCTCTGAATCTTCCTTAAAAGACCTCATATCTGCCAAAGTCTCTTGCAATAAATTATCCACTGACGCTGCGGCTTCCTATCTCTTAAAAAGTAGCGCACAATACTATGGAGGTCAAAACAAAATGGGGAAGCTCTTGGCTATCTACTTAAAAACTCATCGGGATAGAACCAGGATAACGTCTATACCAAACTCTAATGGTGACTCTCTTTTTAAAGATGAAGATATTGTACACAAATTTGTCAACTTCTATCAACACCTTTACACTCCTGAATCACAGCCTCTCCAATCTGACATATTCTCTTACTTTCAGAACCTTACATCTCCTTCTTCTTCTCATATTAATTTTGACACACTTTAAGTAGATATAACCCTGAAAGAAATCTCCCATGCTGTCTTAATCTTACGACGTGGTTAAGCACCTGGACCCAATGGGTTTACAATAGAATTTTATGCTCATTTTTCAAAACTTCTTCTTCCTCATGTTCTTTCACTTTTTAATTTCTTCATTATGAATGGTTCTTCTCAAGGAACTTTCCAAGAAGCTATGATTTGTTTAATCCCCAAAGTTAATAAAGATCCCTCCTTTTGAAAAAATTACCTCCCTATTTCTCTTGTAAACACGGATTGTAAGATCTTTGCTAAAATACTTGTGCTTCGTATTGAACCCATTTTACCCGAACTTATTGGACCAGAGCAATCTGGTTTTGTTAAAGGGCGTTTATCCTCAGATAACTCTAGGGGTTTCTTTCATGTTCTCAGCAAAGCATCCTCCATAAATTATCCACTAGCCACCATAAACCAAGATGCTGAGAAAGGTTTTGATAGGATTGGTTGGGATTTTATGTTTCATACTCTCAAATGGATAGGTTTTCCCCCCAAAATAATTTCTTTAATTTCTTTGCTATACTCTGGACCTAAAGCTTCTATCTTTGCTAACGGTATTATCTCAGACTATTTTTCTCTCTCTAGAGGTGTTCACCAAGGTTGTCCTTTGTCCCCCTTGTTGTTCATAGTGGCAATGGAGCCTTTTCTAACGAAAATACAGCAAAACGAACAAATTACTGGTTTTCAACTTGGCTATGATCATGTTAAATTATCCGTCTATGCTGACAACATCTTATCATACTGTTCTAATCCAGATACTTCTCTCCCTTCTTTCCTTCAGCAAGTTGATACTTTCTCGCAAATCTCCGGTTATCGCCTTAATCGAGACAAATGCGAGGTTCTACCCCTCAACGTTTTATGTCTTCACCACTACTTTGACCAAACAGGTTTTTCCTGGCAACCGGTTAACATGAAATATTTAGGATTATAGTTTTCCTCTAATATCTCCAATACTTTAAAATTCTATTTTGAATATATCACCAAAAATGTAACGACTCAATTACCAAATGGCATCCTCTTTTTCTTTCATGGTGGTGAAGATTAGACTCTATTAAAATGATGTTAGCTCTTATAGTATTGTATTCTCTTTCTATGATTCCTGTTCATATCCCAGTTTACTATTTCAAGAAAATAGACTCAATTTTATTTAAATTTCTTTGGAAAAATAAACCTCCTCAGATAGCCTTATCAAGTCTTAAAAAAGATAAAACTTATGGAGGTCTTACGTTCCCTGACTTTAAATCTTATCACTATGCCTTCTCTCTTAAACAGGCTTCCAGATGGTTATCTACTGATCTCCCCTCTCATCCTCCTGTATGGCTATCCATTGAAAAATCCTTTACTTCACCTTTTGATTTACTTGAAACACTTGCATTTACCGCTAACTCTTCCTTTTTACACTCTTCGGTTATTGCTCATACCCGTCAACTTTTATCTCCCCTTTTGCCCTCCTCCTACTCTTCTCTGAACTCACTACCTCAGCAACCTTTTTGGCACAACAAACTCCTTTGCATTAATAATCGTACCTTCTATTGGAAATCCTGGAGATCCAAAGGTTTAATATGGATTTCACAACTTCTTCAGGAAAATGTTCCTTTATCTTTTTCTGTTCTTCAATCACTCTTTCGTCTTCCCAACTCTTTTAAGAAACAATATGACCTTTGGCTTCCAGCCCTTCAGGTCTATCTACAATCACTTCCTTGCTCTCCTGTCCTTCCTATTTCATGCTCCACAATTTTTCCTCTTTTGCACACTTTTCCTTCTGCTTCTTGTATCTATAAATGTCTTTGATATCCTCTAGAACGGCTAAAGACAAAGACTGAATTGGCTTAGGAACAAGATTTGTCCTCTTCCTCGTTGGTGTCCTTATGGGACAAGTTATGGTTAAAAATTCATAAGACCTCCAGAGCAGCTAACACCACTCAAACCCTTTATTTTATTTATCACCACTTATTATACTCCCCTGCAAGATTAGCATCCTTTTCCCCAGATCTTTCCTCCTCATGTTGGTCTTGCTCAAGCCCTAATGCCGATTTAATGCACATGCTTTTCTTATGCCCTAATATTTCTACCTTCTGGAAATCCCTTTGGTTTCGTATAAATGTCATCTTTAATACTAAAGTTCCCTTTTCACCTTCAACCGTTTTCCTAGGTTCCTTATCTCCAACCTGGCCTAAAACCCCTTCCCACTTTAAATTAGTCGATCTACTGATAGCTATTGCACTACATTTGATAACTTCCAACTGGAAAGATACGTCAAAAGTTACTTATTTGGCCTGATGGAATGCAATATACTTTCATCACAGATTAGACACGAATTACGTCACTCCTATTTCCTTGGCAATTAAGAGAGATCTACTTTGGGTCCCTCTTACTACATATCTCTATTCCCTCTCTTCCACAACTCCTTTGTCTAGTATTCCAGCCCACGAGTCTGATGAGGTTCGTAAGCCACCATGATTATTTCCTTGTTGTCTTGTTACTATAAATTATTATATATGACAATTGTTCACTCTATTTTTATCAATTGCTTGTACTATCTTTATTGTTATAATACAATGCATACTTTTCAAAGTTTACCATTTGGCCTTCCGCTTCTTCCCATCATATTATATCCTTCTCCTCCCCCTCTCCCCCCTTTTTTCCTTAAATCAGACATTATTGTTTATTGATTCCTTCTATTCATGTAACTTTATTATGTAATTTTTATATACTTGTTTATATTTATCTTGTATGCTACATTTCTGATGTACTACCCTATTATACTTGGTTTCAATAAACTTAAACTTAAAAAAAGAGAAGTGTTTGAGATCAAATCTGCGAAATTTGTAAAACCAAATGATCTTTACTTATTAATTATATCACAGAACTCAAAGTCTTTGTAACTGATGGTATTTTATTTTCTGTTGTAGCTGTTTTCACAGTTGCCTTTTACTAAAGAGTCATAATATATTGTGCCTCATTGCTGTTAATCAAAGCACTTAAACTAGTACTGGATCATGTTTAGGATCATCTAAATTTGCTTGAGTAGCTAATGTTTCTGTTTATCTAAATGTGTTAGTCTCTATTAATTCTGATACTTGCTCCATTTCAATTATTTCATTTGCATTGATCACACTTATTTCAGCTGCATACCTCTCAATTGAACAATCATTTTTTGCAATACTAGTGTTTATCTCCTGTGTATGATAAATGCAAGTATTATCACAGCCTACCTTCAACATTCTTTTTTGTAATTCTTCTCCTCATCATCTTTTTCATTTTACTTTTACGCTTTTGACCGCCCTTCCTATTAACTGTTTCTTGGAAAATCGGATATAGTTCGATATTTTCATGAATACTAGTTTATGCCTTCTTAGGTCTTCTGTCCTTAAATTCTTCCTTATTTATGTGCCTTGTTTGTTCACTATTTGACCTTGGATACATAGGATGGTCTTCCCCTAGACCTCCTGTTTTTGCTGATTGTTTATGCTGGCCTTAGGACTCTGAGTAATTTACTTATGCTAACCACTGTTAAAGTGCCTGTGCTACTCCCCTAAATATGGGTGGACTCTTTTAGTGATGTAGTCATTGGGTTACTGTGTGTGCGTGCGTGTGTGTGTGAATTGCACAAATACTTTTCACATTGCCTCTTTAGATAAGCATGACCCAAGCTACCAGAGGGTGAGCACAGGTTATCTAGCTAACCCTGACTAGAGTGGTGGTTCCTGCCTGGCCTGGGTGCAATCCTCACCGAACCAGGAATCCCATTTCTAGCATTCATTGTCCAGAATTCTATTTTTACCATATCCCGAAGACGTTCAGATTTGATAGTTTGGACTGACTAATACACTCCGTACCACCAAAACTCTGCCTCCCATCTGAACATATTTTGTATCATTCACAAAACAGGCAGTATCTATTAGTGTTTGTTTTCATTTATCAGCTACAGTGGGGCTGGTCCTTCTAGCCCATTTTGTGTTATAAAAGCCCTATATTAGGTTCAATAAGATTACTTAATAGTGTGGAGGTGATCTTAAAATTATGATCTGAATCTCTTACTACATTTACTAATAAGGACATAATGGATTCCAGTATACTGTGTATAGTACTCATCATTTCAGTGCATAACAATGCTTCATGATTATAGTTATCTTCTATGCTGGGTCTTTCAAGTCATTGTTTACCCAGTCTGATTAGGAGCCAGCAGTCAGACCATTGTCCAGATAACCTGATCAGGATGTCAAGGATGGGTTATCAGGCTGGGAGCAGGAGAGGAAAGATGAGTCAATAACTTGGGGTGGGGGCCATGCGGCTTTCTGATGAACTGCAGAGAACAAGGGGTTGGGCGAGTGACAGTTCCTGGGAAGAAATGCAGGCCTGCAAAAATAGATTTTTGTCGTACATCAGGAAAAACTACCAGGTGGGTCGTGTGGAAAGTGTTTGCCACGAGATGGCAATTTAAAAATCAATGGAGTCCTGTAAAAATGATTGTCGTTCAAAAAATACATTTCCTCATCCCCGTCCCAGTCCTTACAACTTGAGGAACTCACAAGCAGAGAACCAACAAAAAACGCAGGACACCAGGGATCCATGCAAAGCACATATCTGTAAAGATCGATGAACAGCAATGTCCAAGACGCCAACAGAAAAACCGCCAGCAGAGGCATGTAAAACAACAAGTCAAGAAGGTAGCACAAATAAAATACGGGACAGCCAGGTGGCCGCCCAACAAACTCCCGGATAGAAAACCCCTGCCGCTCCAGCCCAGGAAGCAGGCACAGAACGTGTCTAACGACCCAGCACCAGAGACGGAGGAGGCAGACCCAAAGGACCGAAAAGGCAGGCAGACCGCCAAATGCACCTACCAACCAACCGGAAACCCATAACTCCCAAGCCACACCTCCACAGGAGACAAACAGGGCAGGAGAAAATGGAAAAACACTAGGGAACGAAGGTGGGAAAAACCGGAGAGTCCAGCGAACCACCAAGAAAGGGGGAACAAGGGACCCCCCAGCAGGCAAATCAGGAAGAATCATCTCTAGCTGCCAAAGGAAATGGGAAGAAACCACAGGCAGAAAAGCCGGAACAAGCCACAAACCAACCCAATCCGGCGGGAACTCCCAATAGGGAAAAGAAACGAGCAAAGCACCCAAAGCACCTAAAACACCCAACCGACAAGCGGAGGTGATGGCCAGCAAAAAAGCCACTGTAGCAGACAAACAGAACAAGTCATCTACCAGCAAGAGCTCAAAAGGGGGCAACATCACCCCCCCCAAACAGCAGGCAAAAACCCAAGAAGGCACGAGTACAGGAGAGACCGGCCGACGAAGCCAAAAGACTAGAAGAAACCGACTCACCAAAGACGCAAAACCACCAAGGAGGCTCCTGGACCCCGACAAGCACGAACCGCCGCCCACTGAGAAGACAAAGCAGAAGGGGCAAGGCCCTGTAAAAAAAATAGTCCTGAGAAAATCCAACACAGAGGTAGGATCCCCCAGCACAGGAACTACCCAATGGGAAGAACACCAAGAGAAAAAAGAACCCCAAAGACGACCACAGCACCCAAGGGTCATCGAAGGCCGACATGACAACAGGATGCCACGAGCCACCACAGAGGAACAGCCCAAAAACGCCAACCACAGCCGCACAAGAGCCAGGCCGTAAGAAGCAAGTGATATCAGGGTAAAAACCAGCTGTGGACAAAAAAGCGGAGCCGGAGTTAATAGAGTCCGGCCAAACCCGACCCCCGCCAGCGGGCAGCAGGAGCGGAAATCAAAGACAGCGAGGCCAACCATACAGACCCCTACACACACACCCCCTTACACCCCGGACTATGCAGGAGGAGAAAATAGGAGGGAAGGCACACAGAAAGCCCCAAGGCTAAGGAAATGTGCAGGGGCAATGTAAATCCACATCAAATCGAACCAAACAAAGAAAATGCGCCGCCGAAGCGAGCACCAGAGGGCACAAAAAAGAGGACAGGAGGAAACGGCCCAAGCAGCGTCTACGAACGAAAATGCAGACAGTCTCAACACAAAATCAAAGCCCAAAGAGGAGACACGGCCCAGAGAGAGCTGCGGGAGCCCGAGCCACCAGAGGCACAAGACACACCAACGAGCCATAGCGTTGTGGGACCAACACATGGAAGCCAGCAGGAACAGAGACATGCAACTGGTCCCCCAAGAAGGCCCAAGCAGCAAAGAGCCACAGGAAGGCCAGCATGAATCAAAAAACTCAGCAGCCACCAAGGACCCCAATGTGGCACCCAACCCCAAGGACAGGCATCCAAGGACAACAAGAGGAGAGAAGGGAACTGAAAACGCACCCCAAACACCAGGTTGGGAGAGCAATGCCACCAGGCCAAAGCAGGAACCAGAACAGGGGAGAGAGGAACCAGAGCCATGTAACCTGCATGGAAAGGGACCCAAGGAGACAATCAGAAGAAAAACCAAGGACTGGAGGAACAGGCAAACCCAAGGAACCACAGCCATGGAGGCAGCCACCACCCCCTGTATCCGCAACCAACCCCAAAGGGCAGAAGGGTGACCCAGCAGGACCCTCAAAAGAGCCAACAAGGAAGAGAACCGAGCTGGAGGATGAAAGCAGCCCCCTGCAAAGTGACGAACAGGCCCAGAGAAACCAAAGGCCCAGAACAGGAACCAAAAGAAGAAATGGCCAGAACCAAAAGCGAACCCCAGAAACCGGAGCAAGGCCACAACGCCACCATCGCCAGAATAGCCACAAGGAGGGTGGAAGCAGAAACCGGACAAAAGCCACTTAGGGAAAAGCCAACAGCACCCCCAGACGGTCACCCACCCAGGTATGGACCAGTCCTGACCCTGCATAATATAGAAGAACAGGTGCAAGCAGGGCGGAACCACCAACCAGCAAAAAACCAGCACAGCAGGAGCCAGCACCGCGGAAAAACCCAGGGAGCAGGAGAGAGGCCGAAAGGCAACTCCCGAAACAGATAAAGGAACCCATCCACAGCAAACAGCAGGAACCGCAGACCAGCCGGACGGATGGAACGTGAAAAATAGACAACACCCAAGTCTAGGGAAGCCACAAAAAAAAAACACCCACCAGGAAGAGGGGAATGACAGACCGCAAGGGGAACAACCGACCAGCGACACCAAATGGTATAAAGCCCCGGGACACAGAACCGTGCAGAAAGGAACCAACGGACGCCAGGACCCGGAACAAAGAGGAAGAGGAACCTTGGCCCCGCTCCACCACCGGAACCAGCACAACAGTAACCGTGAAAACAGCCCTAAAAGGGGGACGGCCCGGAAAGGAATCCGGAAACCAAGAGTGAAGACCGACAGGACCCACCAGTCGGAAAGCAGACCGGACCAACAAGCCAGGAACAATGGATTGTAGCCCCCAAAACCGTAACAAAAACAGCAACGGAGACAGGGAACCCACTGCCAGATGAACACCAGGAGTCGGACACAGACCCAAAGAAAAAGAGAAGCAACCGCAACCACTAGGTCACAGAGATCCCCTCCCAGGGCACAACAATACCCAAAGCCCCGGATGACCAACACCCAGGGGCAGCCGCAGGGGCAACAGAGGCCGGGAACCAAACGGAACGCAGCCTCCCCCACACCCCCCCACCACGGAAGGGCCGAGAGGAAGACAGAGCACCACCACATAGACTGTCAGTAGAGTGAGCTAAAAAGCCAAGGAGCCACAGAAAAACAAACAGTGGACTAATACGCCAGTGCCACGTCAGCCGAGGAGAAGACTCAACCCATCAAGCCAAGAAAGGAAGGAAGGCCCGTAAACAGCCAAACTCCACACAACCCATGAGAAGGAACAGTGAAGTAAAGGCCGAACAAGAGCCAGTACGCACCCCAAAAGAAGAAGCAACACATGGAAATGCAGGAAAGTGAGAGACAAAGTCCGCTAGGTGAAACCGCCATCCCAGAAAACGCGGAAAACCCTGCGTATCTGCCGCAAGCCATGCATCAGACAGGATATCCAACAGGACAACATAGAAGGAAAAGGTCAACCACCACAGAGGAAACAAACTGTGCGGAAAAACCCCACAACATCCAGGGATCTAGGGCCACAACCCAGCATCACCCTAATAAAGACCTATCCTCAGGACCACGCACCGCAGGCCCTGGAAGCGCAGACTGGGCAGCCAATACCAACAACTGTGTAAAAGCACAGATTGAAACTTTCTCAACTCGGGTAATTGGACAGCATAGGCAGGTCCCGTGAACACCAGTAGTCCTTCACAGTATCCAGCGCAGCCCCGGAATCTGCAAAAATGTCATCCACTTGCAGAACCATGAAAATATGCTGCTTGGAAACAGCCCAGGCAGGCACAGGTGAAGACGTCCCTTTACACATGGTGAGCGAACCCTAGCAATTGAACCAAGCAGGAACTCACCACACAACAAAGGAAGTGCCCAGCAACCTCCAAGCAACACTGCCCCCAATCACCAAATCACACAACGTGAGACCGGTGAAATGAAAGAAAAATACAAGGGCAGCCCTGTAGTCTTCACCCACAGCCCCAGGTCAAAAGACCATGACTGTGGGGGCCGGACGCTGCACTAGAACCACAGCGCTGGAACAACCCAGGGCCAGGACACCACAAAAACTCCCCGCCCCAGCCTAGCACATGAATGGGGAGAGTCCCTGACCCCAGAACTGGAGCACGGACGCAGAAGTAAAAAACTGCAAATGAAATACTCCTGTGAAGCTCGCACAGTAAAATAATGCAGAAGCATAAAACTGCAAATGAAACACTCACGGCACCGTCCTGAAGAAAAACAGAAACAGAAACAGGAACCGGGAGCACCAGCCTTCCGACCGCCGTCAGAGCAGAAAAAAACACAGGCATGGCGGTAGGTGGGAGGGGCTTATGTAACCTTTGAATACTGGTGTTGTGATTGGCTGGGTGGAGGCAGGACTGCCTCACGTTGTAAGGACTGGGACGGGGAGGACCCATGAGGGGGTAATGTATCTTTACTTATCTGAGTTGCTCGCCCTTGCAGCATTTTACTTGATTTCACACTATACGGAGGGCAAAATTGATTTTGCTTCCTGAAGGCTGTTACAATGTTATGGCCTTCAAGGCCGTTCGAGGAGTGAACTTCAAAAGAATGACCTTCTATACCAAATGGGACCTTTATTACACTATAAATCATTTGCAGCAAATGATCCCGGCCACATTGGCGATATGCTTTCGATGCGGGTATTCTCGGGGTGATTGGCCTCATGTTACCATTCTTTATCCACCATTATCCACGTTTTGGACTAAAACCTTTACTTCAATTACTGAAAAGCGCAAGTCCACATAGACCCAGATTTGCAGGTGGCAAAACTTGTATGTCTTTATTGGGTTCAGATTTACAAGCCCCTTGCGCCACTTTTGCGTAACTTTTCCCATGTTAAAAATGACGCAAAAGTGGCACAAGGGGCTTGTAAATCTGCCCCAGGGTCTCTGGTTGTTAAGTCGTTAATTCTTCAAATGTGGAAGTCTCCTATTCCTCCTACTTCCGAAACATGAGCAATGAAAATGGGTCAGGTAAGGATGAATGAGAGGAGCTATAGGGGTTAAGGGTGGGTGCTTTGAAAAAATTCAAGGGGATTTGGAATAATGTATGTGCTGAAGATGATTTTTCCCAAAGTTCTTTTTTCCTGTCCCCCTTTCGTATGTATCTTAAGACGAGTGGCCAAGCTGTTGCACTTCTTTTTTGTAATTTTCGCAAGGAGACTGATATGGACTAATGCATTAACAAATATGTATTAGAAAGAATTGCTTGATACATGATTATCAATAAAAAAAGAAAATGTCCATTTGACCCTAGTGTACACATTGAAAGATAAATGTTTTCATTTGATTTGGGGATGCCTTGTCATCTCTACTGCCAGGGGGGGTATAGAGAGGGCTGGGGATCAAACTAATAGTGCAGAAAGTGTGCATGTAAACAGGAACAATACGATTTAAGGGCAGGAGTGGTGAAACTGCTCTGAGCATAAGGCAATGTCATTGTCTCCCATTTGAGTTTAGGCTGCTTAGCAACCAACGTAACTCTAATGAACATAGAGCGAGATGTAGGAAAAAACAACCTAGTAAACAGGATTGGCATGTGTAGAAAAATAGGGCATTTGTGGGAGTATGATCATTTCCCCCGTGTATTTCTACCGTCCATGGATACACGAAGCCTTATCCATCTATGAATTTTGTCATCTAACTGGGTAATTGCACAACCATCATTTTCCTCCATAATAAGGTCAATGTTGCAGTTGATCCATGCATTTTTTCCTAAATGATCTTCGTGGCTATTTTTTTCTTTTTCTTCTAAACACTCATTTCCAACATATGAAACCTGTTAGAACACAACAAATAACAAATTAAAGAAACAGAAGGGTAATTCAAATTTCACATGGATAGAGTCCGTTAGAAGAAAAAGACGTAAAAGAACAAAAATGTGAACAATATTGTACAATAAACTTCCATTGCACTATATTTAAAATAAAGGAATCAGGATCACTATGAAACCAAATTGTGGCTGCACTCTTTCCAGGTGACAGTTTAATTAACCATACCGGTAATGAATCTGAAGTATATCAAAAGGGTTTCACAGATGGATATCAAATGATGAATTAACACAGATATTGTAGTGGGGATGTACTTTGGTGTAACGAGGGAGGGAATGGGAGAAAGGTATAGACCTCCATATTTCCCAAGGGGAGTGCGGAGTTGTTGGTGCCCCCTCATGCAATTTCTCTAATAGTCTGTCCCACGTCTCAGAGATGGGATAATTATACAGACGTGTGCTGTATGCCTGGGCCTATGCCATCATGGATAACACCCATTCAGAGACCATCGTGGGGTTCGCTGCCTTCTACTTACGCATGATCAGGCGCTTAGTCAGAAGGAGTGCGAGGTCCGTAAACCATATTGTCGCTCACTTTTCTTTTGTACGGGGATAGAGCCCCAGGATGCACTCCTCCCAGGTGTAGGTCACAACAGACCTTGTACAGCGAGTTAAGTGTGAGGCTACATATGTCTAATAAGCGGTCAGTGAGGGGCAGGAACAAATCACATGTATCAAACCGAAGTCATGTGCCAAACAACAAGGGCAAGCAGTGTCAGTGTGGGAAAAGAAGAAGTTTAGGTTATTGGGAGATAAGTAGGATCAATGCAGGATATAGAATTGAATCAATTTAAAACAGTTTTGATTCAGGACTTAGAGGAAGGATAGAGCAAGATGTTTTACAGTTCACTATAGACAAGTAAACCCAAGGATTGTATACGAGTGCCTTACAACATGCAGAGTGGAACTACTGTTTTTGTTTGTAAGGTGCCAGCTAGCCATGGGGTCTGATGGCATCCCACGCCTAGGGGGATGTAATTATTGGATGAGAAGATGGTGTGGGCATTCCCGTTGTAACTTCCTCCAGAACTGACTTAGTATACCAATAATAGAAGCCTGCAATAGAACCTGTCCTGCTTTCCATTGACATGACTTGGCAGTTCGGGCTGGACTGTTCCCATGAGGCACAAGGTCAAGACTGATTGGCATATAGCTGTGTCTGAACTGGGATGGCGGAGTAAGCTAAAGAACGATGATGGATTCAACACAGATCTGTGACTGGTGGTGAATGTCTGAAAAGTTTCAGTGCTTGGTCCATCATCTCCTTGTGTTTGCTTAGTTCAGAGCCAGCCAGCAAGTCCTCCATGGAGAGGTGTAAAACCGTAAATGCGATAATTGTATCAACGGTCATAATGCTCCTTTCGCGTAATGTAGGAGAAGAGGAAGGAGCAGGATGACCAGTAAAACTTGCTGATGATTTGCATGGATACTTGAAAAGAAACCTTTGAACTATGGCTGCTCCTTCACTTTGGTCCACCTCTACTGAACGTACAATAAACACATGCAAAACCAAGATACAATTATCACATTTACGCTTTTACAGCTTTGGAAGGACATACTAAAAAGAACTGAAGAATTGTGTCAGACATCTGGCATTGTTTGTGTGATCAATTTTTAGATACTACTGAATAGTGCCCTGAAGAAGCCCTGGGAGAAACACGTTTGCTATGGCTACACAATATAGAAGAAATGGGAATAAAATAATTTTCGGTTTATACTTGGAACTGTGGTTTGAAACTATTAGAATCTTGACTCTTTTATCTATGATCATGTTCCCTCTCATTTCTCTGTTATGATTTGGAAATCTCTCGTTGTAATCACCTTCATAAATAAACATAAATATTTCCCTCAATGGTCCGAACAACTTTCCCCCCAATCTACATTCTTTGGACAACATCTTGGCAATCCTGGGTTTTGCGCAGCTGAAATTATTTTGGCAATAAAAGGTATAATGCATTCATTTGAGATTTGCTTCCACCTAGCCCTGTGGGTGCTCTACTGCTTTCCACTTCAGGACAGAGAGCAAATATATTGCACAAACAGTTGTGAGTTGCAAAAAGAAAACAATTGCATATCACAAAAAACATCCTTGAAATATGTTGTTTAAATTATCGAATGCAAGTGCTAGAAACTATTTGTAGGCAGCTGTATTAGAATGTTGAAAGAGAGAATCAGCGAACATGCAAGGACGCTGAAACAATGTGTTGAAGAGTATCCCATGGCAATACATGCTATGGAATGACCAGCACAGGGACCCCACAAACAATTATCTTTCTATAGAATCAAGTTAATTCCACAGAACTCAAGGGGGCAACAGAGATCCAAAACTAAGCTGCAAGGAGGCAACCTGGATTATGCGTCTCAGAACGGTGGAATGTGGCTTGAACACAGACCACGAGATGTAGTATTTCATTGGGGATGAAATTATCTCCACACCATCACTCAAATGAGACCATTTGGTTTGAATGTGTTCATATACATGTCTTAGACATAACCAGGACACATGCCCAGACCAAAACAATTTTCATGCCATTGCACAACCAGATGATGTTGCATACGGCAACGGGTCACTATCACACAAAACCATATAGAGGGAATGTTGCATGGATATACCTGGTATTGTTAGGAAATTATTTTTCATTGTTATTGAGAAATGTATTTCCCATGTATTATTGTCAGTACCAATGTATGACAGGGGAATTTACCTGAAGAACTACTGTCTTATCTTTCAAACATCCTCAACAACTATGTGATCGCCAATACAGTGATTATTCTTTACTCTTTTTTCCTATATAAGAAAAGATCAGCTGGTGGTCATCTGACTTACTTGCTTGAATCAATGCACACCTGCATGTCACTATGTTAATACTTTAGGTTCGCCTTATTCACTTACCCGTCAATCTACTGCATGATTATTTTTCTGAGGTCTCTTTTTCAGATCTTACCAACCCACTTGTACCTCGTATACTAACAATCTAGTTACACTTTTTATTATACCCATATGACATATTTATAAAACAGGCGCACTTGTCTTTATAGACTATAGATATCAGCTTAGGTTTCTACTCACACATTGCAGTTATGGTTACATGTTGAGAATAGGATGACCAAATTAGATTTTGGCGCTATCACTGGATTCTCTTCCGGTTTGCACACAGATGCGCTGCCGCTTGTTGGTCAGCGGTCTAGTGCTCCAACTTTCAACAGCCTAAATAGAGGAGCTTTGCTGCCTGGTAACTGCTTCCGGGTCGAATTGGAACCTCAGAGCGGGATTACAACGGACAGCAAACTCGCTGAAATGTAAATTTCTTTAGACTGGGAACGTGGTGGGCACTACATGGACGGTCGTTTATACCTGCTGACTTACACAGAGTTTGTTTGGGACATTGTTTTAGGTACTCGTACTTGGAGTGCCGGTGAAAACCGAACATTTTCCTTAATTTTGACTTATTGCACAGGAATTTTTATTACATTAAAGGTGAGTGATAGGGGCATGTCTCTTGATCTAAGAATATATTTGGCAGTGACTGTTATTATACAATAGCACTTATAGTAATAGTGTCTGGTCTGTCCACCTTATTTACTCTGGAACCGCTTTTTAGATAAGGACGTCATGATTGTCGTTTACAATTTAATTTATACATCAGCCGGGACGGTATTACAACCGGCGGAGAGGTAAGATACTGTTTCTCGCCTTCTCACTATTAGGGCAGAATATTTCACTTGTGGTTTGAGACTCACACATGTTTTAACTTACCTGTTTCCCTAGAAGTCCATCACTTTTCATTTGCTAAAAGGTAGGGTACTCCCTGCCGTACCACTGCATGATCACTATATTCTGTGCATGAACCACAAAGGTTGAGGGTTTTACTCTTCACTTTGAGCCACTATATTCTGGGGACAATTATTAAACCCCATTTAAACTGATGTTACATTTGCTTAAGGTAGGGTACTCCCTAAGACATAATCACTATATTCTATGCTTGAAGCACCAATATTGAGGGTTTATACTCCTCACTTATAGCCACTATAATTTTGGGGCTATTATTAGACTCCACTTTAACTGACGTTGTCTTCTCTTCGATTCTGAGCATGAAGTGATTTTTCTCTCTTCTAGGTCTTTTCTTTCTCTTCTCTTACTGTCTTGACGGTCTCTTACGAGTGTCATCCAAGACTTTCGTTATAAATTACAATACTTATGGTCACTGGATGTACTGGAGGTTCTTAGAATCTCTAACCTTGGACCATCCATGTGTACCACTTTATTCATATTTTCTTGTAAATAGGAAAATGTTTTCCCACCACACATATCATTGGTGCACTGTGAATTTCCTTGCACTCACTGGAAGTTAGGGTTTCCACAACTTGGTGTCAACATAATGTATTGTATAATGTCACGATTACATGATATGTTATGTTCTATTATACATCTTTTCAGCCCTGAAGAAGTTGTTGGGTACATCCCTAGACGTAACACGTGTTGGCTGGGCAAGTTTCAGATTAAAGTAACAAGAAAACTATGACTATACTGATTGATCTCACTTGTGTGATTTATGTGTTCAATGAATTTGTAAAGAAGCTTGACAAACGTCTAACTAAGAGTTGTAATTTAAGGCAAGCATGTGCATACGCTTGCTACATCCATCCATTATAGATTAAATCTCTGGTCATGCTGTTACAGTCTTTCTACCCAACACTGTACAATCTGTGTTTAGTTACATTTGGTCACAACACGCTTACCAGTGCCTTGAGATCCTCACAGGTGAGTAGTGAGCTCTATAAAACCCTGATGGATTGATTGGTCCAATAGCTATAGTTTAACCTAAAGAAATACCATTATGACCAGTTATTTCACCAGTTTGCACACTGTGACCTGCTCAACATTGTATGTAACCTCGCTGAAAACAAATTGTTAAAACACTTTAGGGTCCATTAGGATGGCGGGCGGTGGCACCGTGGTGCTGGCTGAGGGGAAAAATGCCCTTTTCCGCCCGGAGCTGCGGGAAACACGTCTGCCATATTAGTATAGCAAAACATAGGTGAAATCCTGTCCGCCGCGGAGCCACGTGCACCGCCATCAAAGTGCGCCCGCTACCGCGGCAGTGAGAGATAATGGAGACTCTCCCTCGTGCAGAATGATGTGCACCTAGCTCCACAAATCAGGATGGCCAAACAGGCAGATGCAAAGCAGCGGAGACACCGCCCAACCAGAGACAGCAGAAACTCGACAGCGGAGCGCGATAGCAGAGACCCGGTTCACACCATCCGGTCACGCTTGCCATGGACCCAGCTCTACATGTGTATCCGGTGCTGTACCTGCTACAGCACTATCATCTAATGGGCCGCCATGGTCAATGTCGCAGGTACGCAACTACACAAATACAACACACAACACACGGGGTGACACAGGGTCCAATTCCACAATAGACACCCTGCTGGGGGCAACAACACACCCACAAGGGCACCCACACATGACCCACCTGCCACCAAGTCACCCCACTGCATCCTGGAAAAACATCAACCGTGAACTTGGAGCATCGTCCCGGTCCTGGTCACGTCCCGGCAGCGGTCAAAACATGCACACAATGCAGAAGGCTGGGCCAGTCTAAGGCATGGGCAGGGCACAAAGACCACAGGAATACACCACCCCCAGCCACACATCAACACACCCCATCAAGTCACAGGCCAGGTGCCCATCCTGTGCACCCCCATGCACAGCAACAAGCAAAAAGCACAGTAACAAGCAAACACAATCCACACCCTGCGCCACACAACAAACAACCAGGGAGACAGCCACTGCAGGAGTGGCTGACAAGGAACATACAACACCAGTGCCACAAACACTGAAGGCTGCAAATACTTTCCAGTACATTCACAAACAAACAAACACACCCTGGGTGTAGCCATAAACATAACACACACACTGGGTTGCCTGAACAGATGCCTGCCCAAAAGCAAAACACACACAGAACGCCATCAGAAACAAACATACCCAGTCAGCCAAACTGTGGAAAGGCAATGGGATCACATACACAACAGGAATGCACAACCCCATCACTCAGGTACAAAACACACACAACATACCACAAAAAACACAAGAGGTGCACCATCACATAACTACACTGCCACATGAAACCAACCGCAGATGCACATGAAATAAAAAATGAACAAACACTACAGGACATCAGAGGATGCACATCAGGCAATGCCAAGGCCACATACACACAGCACTGTATGCTCAACAAGCAGTCATAAACAGTCATACCCAGACATGACTGACACAACCTCAACACACAAAACACAAATTAGCACAGCACAAACATTTCCATTTCCATTTTATTTCACTTGTATAGCGCGTAAATCACCCGAAGGTCTCAGAGCGCTGGCAGCTGACAAGGATCCTTAAAATTCAATAGATTCAGGGGGTCGGGGGCTCGATAAGCTAGAGATTAAAAAGGCAGGTTTTTAGTAGTTTTTGGAATTTGACATGATCTGGCTCTTCTCTCAGTGGGATGGGGAGGGAATTCCATGCTTCTGGGGCGGTTTTGCTGAAAGCTCTGTCTCCGTTTTTGACTGTTCAAACTCTGGGAACGGAGAGAAAGGCTTTGCTGGAGGAGCGTAGTGTCCTGTTTGGGATATGAGCCTTGAGTTTCTGTTCAAGGTAAGCAGGTCCATGTCCATTTACTGCCTTATGGACTAGGCAGCAGAGCTTGAACTTTATACGCTTTTGTACGGGGAGCCAGTGCAGTGATCTGAGACATGCTGCTGAGGGGGTGCGGGGAGGTAGATCTAGTATCAGCCTCGCGGCTGTGTTTTGAAGGACCTGTAATCGGTTCAGTAGTGTTTGGTTGATGGCCGAGAACAGGGCGTTCCCATAGTCCATCCTGTTGACAACAAGTCCCTGGACTAGGGGCATGCGTGCTGAGAGTGGGATCCATTTAAAGATCTTCCTCAGGCTACGCATCTGGCCATAGCTACTTCCCACTGTTTTTTTTATGTGTTCAGACTAAGCATGGGCGAATTTTGCGGATCTCGCGTTCGCGAATTTTGCGGATTTGCGAATTCGCAATCCGCAAAATCCGCGAATTCCCGCGAATTTGCGGATTTTTTTTTTTGTGTTCGCCCGTGTTTCTGCCAGTTCGCGAGGGTTTTTACAATTTCGCAATTTGCGAACTTACCTGTCGGGTCGCAAGTTTCGCGAACTTGTTGTTTCTACGTGTCCAGCCTGTTTGGGACACTCTTCTTCATCACTGCCACTCTCTGTCACCACTGCCACTCTCTGACTACTCATGCCACCCTCTGGCCCACCCATGCCACCCTCTGTTTCATCACCACACCTTCTGGTTGTCCAGTGTACATTATTTTCGGCAAAGCAAAGCACACCTTCCCTGCCTCAAGTGACCTGAATTAATTTGGGGCTGATTAATGTGTCACAGAATATTTTTTTAGCTGGCACCTGCTTCCTTAGTGCGCCCTGATTAGTGATCTTTTGCACTTGCTAAGTGCTTTCATTGTTGCAAAATTAGTTACAACACCTGCCCTGCCCCAACTGACAATAATGAATTAGGGGCTGATTAATGGATTTTAACTTCCAGCCTGGCTCCTGCTTGTCTCCCTTAGCTGTAATTCAGGACCTTTGTGGCATATGTGTAACTATTCTGAGGTTCAGAGCAGGGTCACATAATAGTTGCAACTGGCAACTGAACTCTGGAGGGGCCCCTCAGGAAGCACTACAGGAAATGGCTACTAATGATGAGCCTGAACTTTTGAACCTGGCAAGTAGTTTCAGTTTTGCTAAGATCGTATTTCTGCAATTTAGCACTTATTCGCGGGGCGCGAAGTTGTACTGGGAAGCCGCGAACTCACGGGAACAGTGCGAGCAGTGCGAGCAAAATCCGCTGCTCGCGGATTTGCGGATTTTGCGGGAGATTCGCGAATCTCGCGGATTGCGGATTTCCCGAAAATCCGCAAAATCCGCGAGCGGAACGGATTTTCCGCCCATGCTTAGTTCAGACATGGTAAGCTTGATGTCTAGAATTACTCCCAGGTTCCTGACGTATGGCTTAGGGACGGGGCAGGCGCCAAGGGAGTCTGGCCACCAGTCCGATGACCAGATCTGGTCAGCTTTGCCAAAGAGCATGACTTTGGTCTTCCCTGCGTTCATCATCAGGTAATTTCTAGTCATTCATTCTTGTATATTAGTCATACAGTTTTTCTTTTCAAAACCGCTTTTATTGAAAGTTTAGGCAAAGCATAAGTACAGTTCTCTACAATCAGGAGGATACTATCCACAGTATATACATCGTATACCGAATACGTGGGTAAGGCAAGGCAGGTGTCAGATAACGTCCTAGGTCCCAAAGTCCCCATCCAGAGGTGGCACGTCATCTATATCGACTGGGGGTTCCAACGTTAGCCCCTTTAGTCTGCCCACCGCTTCCAGACCTTATAGTGTTTCCGGGGGCACCCCCTGGCCTCAAACACAGGTAATTCCAGCCCCATAAGAAAATCTAATCCCGCCTTCCAGGCGCTAAGTGGGGGGTCACGGTCGCTCTTCCAGGCTCTCGCCAGATCCCGTTTAGCTACAACCAACCCCAGGAACAGGAGGTGGCGTTTGTAGATGTTGCCTCCCACATTCTCCAGTACATGGAGGAGGCCCAGTTTGGGCGTACGAGGGAGGTCTCACCCCAGGACTTCCGACAGACAATTCCACACCCCATTCCAAAACCGGGTCAGACCCACACAGGACCATACCGTATGCAGCAGCGTTCCTCTTTCAGTTCCACAGCGCAAACATTCCGGAGCGGCAATGAGGCCCACTCTCCACAATCGCTCCCTAGTATAGTATGCCCTATGTATGTATTTAAACTGTATAAACCTGAGGCGTATAGCTATGGCGGCCCCGCGGGGGGACTCAAGGGCCTCCCTCCAGTCATCCTCATCCAACGGGCCCACATCCGTCTCCCAGGAGGCCTTCAGTGACAGGAGAGAAGAAGAGCAGTGAGTAACCAGCGTTCAATATATTTTGGAAACCTTCTTATCGCCCAGGTCCCCCATGAAAAGCTTGGCCTCCACCGGGCTGAATTCGGGAAGCTGGTCCATCCCCACCAGGCTCGGCGCGAGTGCATGACGAAATTGTAGATATTTGAAAAATTGGGTCTTGGGCATATTAAATTCGTAGCTGAGGTCTTGAAAGGATTTGAGCGTAGTCCCCGTGAGGACATGGCCGAGTGAGGAAATCCCGATGGCGTCCCAGCCTCCAAAGCCCGATAGGGAGGCCAGTGCTGAAAGCTGTCCGTTATTCCACAGCGGAGTTTCGGCTGTCAGCCTGCCCCTCCATCCCATACGGCGCAATGCCTGTCTCCATATCATGAAGACCACCTGGGTGACCCGCGGCAGCGCCCTCCGCCGCCTGGCCGAGTACAGCAGCGTGTGTAGCGTGGCATCTCCCATCAAAAAGTGTTCCAACGCATATGCCGGGTCACTGTGGTCGCCATACCACCACTCATTAAGCACCAGTAGATGCGAAGCCTGGTAGTAGGACAGAAGGTCGGAGGTAGCCAGCCCGCCACAGTACGTGGAAAGAAAGCAAGTCCGCAGTGCTACCCTGGAGGCACCTCCAGCCCACAGAAATCGGACAAGTACTGAATTCACACGACGGAACCACTGCGGGTCGATCCTGTATGGGTGGTTCTGTAGTTGATAGAGGAGCCGTGGCAGGGCAACCATCTTAAAGATGGCAGATCTGTCATAGATATTAAGGGGCATGTGTGACCAGGTCTTGATGTCCGATTGGACTTTGTCCCATACCGGCAGCACGTTGCGTTCCCATGCCACAGCAGCAGAGTCCGACAGGAAGACACCTAGGTATTTTAGACCACCGACTGCCACCTGTAGAGCCGAGGCCCAGGGATATGTCTCCAGCTCGTCACCCAACACCCACAGGGTCGATTTACGCGGGTTGAGGAAGAGTCCCGAGACCTCTCCAAACATTCACATTATGTCCAGCATGCGAGGGCCAGAGCGGTGAAGGTCGGTCATAAAGAAAAGGACATCATCCGCATACAATGCGATGCGGTCCGAGAGTTCCGCTCCCCACACAAAGCCTCGATACTGTGCATCGAGACGCACCCGTGCGGCCAATGGCTCCATGGCCAGAGCGAAGAGGTAGGGAGAGAGGGGGCATCCCTGGCGGGTACCCCTAGCAATTGGGAACTTCTCAGAGATCGCTCCAGAGATACGCACCGAGGCGGTGATGTCTGTGTACAGCAGTCTCACATAGGAGATGAACACCGGTCCCAGATTGAGAAGTGGCAGGAGGGCAAAGAGGTAGGTCCAGCTGACCGAGTCAAACGCTCTGTCAATGTCCGCGAGCAACAACGCTGCCCGATCCCCGGTTGTCCCCACCGCATCTACTGCCGCCTGTGCACGCCGAATGTTATGCCTCGTCGCACGGTGCGGCATAAAGCCTGCTTGATCCGGGTGGACCAGATCTGCAATATGTGGGAGCAGGCGGTTCGCCAATGCCTTGGCCAGGAGTTTGGCCTCGAAATTGATTAGAGATATAGGGCGATAAGACTCACGGTGGTCGGGAGGCCTACCTGGCTTCTGGAATACCACAATTGCGGCAGGCTACCTCGTTCCCGGGCCAATTCCAATGCCCGCCTATAGTGCGGCCCAAGCTGCAAGTGGAATTTCTTGTAAAATTCACTGGGGAACCCACTCGGACCCGGCGCCTTGCCTACATTGAGCTGGCCCCTTGCATCACCCAGCTCCTCCGCCGTCAAGGGGAGGTCTAGGGCCTCCCTCACCTCGTCCGAGACTGCACGAGGGGGAATATCCGTGAGGAACCCATCAATCGCTTCAGGTGGGAGGCATTCCCGAGAGGCGTACAGCTCGGTATAGTAGCGCGCAAAGCTCGCTGCAAGAGTCGCTGGGTCCGTTATCGTGGTCCCCTCCCCGTCAGTGAGGCCAGGTAGGGTGATCGGTTGTAGCGTCTGCTGACAAAGCCTATGAAGCATGGTGCAGGACTTGTACCCCCATTGGTATACCCTGCTCCGCATAGCCAGCCACGCTTGACGAGCCTCGTCGAGCAACACCGAGGCGTAGGATTGTTGCGCCTGGAGAAGCAGTCGCAGCGCCACGTCATCACCCTCTCCCCGGCATCGTCTCTCCAGCACCTCCACCCGCTCTGCAGCTGTAACAATGATCTCCTGTCGAGTACGACGGGCAGCAGCGCACCAGGCAACGTCAATACTTCTCATAGTGGGTTTCATGGCTTCCCACACCGTCACCGCGTCAACCCCTCCCGCCAGGTTCTCCTGCCAATACTGGGCAATCGCACTGCGCATATGCTGGGTGTAGGCCATTTGGTGTAGATGCCATGAGGACATCCGCCACCGAAATGGTTGGCGTGTCTTGGCGTGTCAATCTGCACCGCTACTGGGGAGTGATCAGACAGCCCGAGGCCGAATTGCAGCCCATTTCACCCTGTCAATAAAAGCCCCTGGCACAAATACACAATCCAAGCGTGAGAAGGAGCCGTGCACTGCTGACACATAGGTATATTCACGCGCCCTGGCATGCAAGTGTCTCCAGGCATCCGCCCACCCCAACCCATCCATCATCGCCCGCAGCCACGTAGGAGAGGCCGCAGCCGAGACCCCCTGCAACCTCTGCCTGTCCAGACTCACATCCACTACATCGTTCCAGTCACCACCAATCACTGCTAGGGAGCGGGGGATCTCGGCCCATAGGTCAAACAGTTTCTCCGCCAAGGACCACTGCAGCGGGGGGGGGCATACACACTGCCAAACACCACTGGCTCCGCTCCAATCCTCCCCTTCACAAACACATACCGACCCTGGGGATCGAGCCAGTGACGCTCGTGGGTATATGACAGCCGTCTGTGGACAAGAATGGCCACCCCCCTCGAGCCCCTGGAAAACCCTGCATGAAATACCTGGTGGAAGCCAAATCGCTGCAAGCTCAGTGCCTTAGTACCCAACATGTGTGTTTCCTGGAGGAGCATTACATCAGCCGAGTCCCTTTTACCCCAGCACAACACGGCCCCCCTCTTGATCTTATCCAACAGCCCCCGGATATTCCAGCTCAAAATTCGCATAGAGTCACTAGCAGGTTCCTGCCCCGAGGTGTTAACCATAGTCTCAATGAACAAATCTCTGCAACCACCAGGGCCCGACCCAGGACTCCCACACCACACAAGCCAAAATATCAGAAGTCACGTGCACCCCCTTCAGAACACCCACAACCCCCTTGTCCCCGTCCACCAGCCCCGACCCCCCAACAGCCCAACTCCCAGAACCCACCCCCCACCCCTATACCTCAGAAAACATTGAAGTACCTGTCGCGGCATGTGTAGCTTCAGGCCCAAAACAGAGCGCCAAAAAAACCACCATGCCAATGGATCCCAACTACTCCCCCCAACTAACAGGGCTCGCCCCCTAGGACCACCCCCAACCCTGGGAGGACTAGGTGGCCCACAAACAGTACTCTGAACCCCATTGTACCAAGCATCCGGTGCACAGGGAGGGCGCAGTAAACAGGCGCCAGCCCGGCGAAGGCCCCAAAACCCCACCAAGGCCCAAGTCATACTGCACCAGTCGTCGTCCGCTCCATCACCAGAGCTAAGCCCTCCATAGAGTCCATACACGGACCAGGGTTAATTGACAAAGGCCGGATCCATATGGTGTTCAGTTTTCTTTGCCAGATTGATCAGTGTCAGGCTGTGTTTCACCCAAGTGGCCCTCCCTGGACAGGGACCGCCGTCGTGAACGAGACTTCCGATGTCGTTTACCCTTGCCGGCGGGGTCGCTCCTCTCCTGCGATGAACCTCGCGAAGGTCCAGAGCTCAGTCCCGGTTGGGCGTTCGGTCGGATCCTGACCGTCTCATCTGTCCAGTTGAATACATCTTCCGGGGAGTCAAAGAAGTGGGTTTTGGAGTTGAAGACAACCCGCAGACGGGCCGGATAAAGCAATGAATATTGGATTTTAAGGCCGCACAGTTTGGCCTTTGCCGCGAGGAAGGAATGGCGCTGATGCTGGACCTGCTTGGTGTAATCCGGGAAGATCATGATTCTATGATTGTCGAACAGCAAAGTCTCCTTGACCCTTGCTTCCTGGAGTATGGTGTATGGTGTCTCTATCGTGGAAGTTCAGGATTTTTGCGATGATTGGCCGAGGCCGTTCCCCCACCGGTGGTTTCTGTGTCAAGGCTCTATGCGCTCGCTCCACCACGAAGCAGCGTGAGAAGGTGTCCGGGGGAAGCCAGCTCTCCAACCACCCCGTCAGGAAGGCATCCATGGGTCCCTTCTCGCAATCCTCCGGAAAGCCTACAAAGCGCAGGTTATTTCTTCGCGCTCGCCCCTCTGCATCTTCCACACGAAGAGCCAATCCCTTCTGGATCTTCTCCATCTCCCTCCACCTCCGCGACCCTGGTCTCCGTCTCCGTGATGCGGGCGACAGCGTTGTGGAGGTCCTGGCGCAGCAGCATTACATCGGCACCCACTGCGCCAATTTTGGCATCCAACATGTCTCTTGACTGCGTGATGGCCACCATCAAAGCCGTGTTGTCCAGTCTGGCGCCCTGGCCACCCCCGGCAGCCCCGAGCCTCCACCTGGACCGGTGAACTTATCAATGGTCCCCTACTTGGTGGCGCCCGTGCCACCCCCGCCTCTGGTCATGGTCCAGACAGACGCGCCGGGGCGACTCGCCTCCGCGGCAGGTCCTCCCCACACCGTCCTCCGAGATCAGCCACTACTCAGGGTGAGGCTGGGGTCTGGAAGTCCCGCAGGGCACTGCGCCGCACCCGCCTACCACCACTGCGCCAGACACCAGCGATCGACGGCTCCAGATGGCAGTCAGGGCCCCCAGTAGCAGATGTAACGGTCGGCTCTGCCCCCCACTGTCACGGGGCCCCCGCAGGTTCGCACCAGCCACCACAGATCACCTCAGTTCATAGAGCACTTCACTGCCGCGGGAAGGCAGGCACCACTGGGCCCCGAGGCCACGGCAACCAGGCAACGCCGCTCCCTTGGGCTGCACCAGCCACCAATTCTGGCCCCAGAGTTGGGGGGGCGAGAAAGGCGCCGACGCGCCGCAGTCCGCCCCACCGGATCGGCGCGAATATGGGGCACAAGCGGTTCACTGTACCGTCTCCCCCCGGGGCCACACCACAGGGCCACAGCAGGCCGGCAAAACGGATGAGGCGCTCCCCTGTGTACTCCGGCAGTCCAGTACCAGCTCCGCCTCTGCACCGTCCACCGGCAGCCCCGGGGGACCCGACCGTCCCGGGGTCTGCGGAATCCTTCCGCGGCGCCGCCTCCTCACGACTCCCAGCAATGCTCCCGGTCCCACAAGCGGCAGGAGACTCCGCCGCCCCTCCTCCGGCAGCCAGGAACCAGCCGTCCAGGACCCGGGGGGCCCACCAGCAAGCAGGCCGCCCGGCGCTCGGAGCTAGCAGGCAGGGTCAGGCAAAAATTGAGGCCCCACTCACCACGCGGCGAGCAGGCCCGGCGGGCGCCGCCACCAATTGCTTCTCCTGCCGGCGATCGGGGGCCCCGGATACAGCGCCGGAGGGTGCCCTCCGTCCCCAGCAGTCTCCGCCGTCACTGTAGGAAGAATTGCAGGTTCGGGGAAGGATAAATCTACAGGATAAGTAGCGGGAGATCTAAGGAGCCACGTCCGCCATCGTCGCCCTCGAAGCCACGCCCCCGAGTCATACAGTTTTTGAACCTATTTTTAACGTCATCATGGTTTTGGCTGATGGTGACGAGGATTTGAGTGTCGTCAGCATAGGATATAGTCCCAAAACCATTTTCTCTGATGATCTTAGCCAAGGGGGAAACATAAACGTTAAAAAGGGTCGGGCTTAGAATAGATCCCTGTGGGACACCTTTATCATTATTGTAGGAGATAGAGGTGTGGGGGCCTAGTTGGCCCCTTGATCGCCTGTTTCCAAGGTAACTTGATATCCATTTGAGAGCGTTTCCTTCGACACCAATCTCAGCAAGACGCTCTAACAGAACGTGATGCGAGATGGTGTCGAAGGCAGCAGATAGGTCCAATAGTATCAGGATGGCTGATTTTTTTGAGTCCAGGGACAGCCTTATGTTGTCCACGATCTCCAACAGGGCCGTTTCAGTGCTGTGGAATGCCCTGAAACCGGATTGAGATGGATCAAGGAGTTTATTAGACTCCAAGTGGGCAATAAGCTGTTTGTTGATTAGGGTCTCCATGACTTTCCCAAAGAGTGGTAAAAGGGAAATGGGCCTATAGTTTACAAATTGATCTGGGTCAGCTGTGGGTTTTTTCAGAATGAGCCTAATTATTGCTTCCTTCCAGTGGTTGGGGACAACACAATGCTGTATTGATTGGTTGAAAATGTTGGTCAAGGTGGGGATCAGAGCTGGGGAGATTTTGGATATGACTTGTGGCGAGGCAGGGTCTCCCGGTGCTCCAGATTTCATTTTGAGCAGAGTTTGGTTCACATCTTTTTCGGTCAGGAGTGAAAACTGTTTCAGCGTGTTAACATGGGTATCGAGGGAGTTTTGCCTTGTGGTATGAGGGGTGCTGGCCTCATCCTCATTTCGGTTATTTTCTCATGAAAGTAGGAGACTACGGATTCCACCCAGTTCTTGGAATCTGGGGGTGCCTGCTGTGTGCCTGGGGGTGTAGTGAACTCCTTAACAATACTAAACAGTTCTCGTTGAGAATTTGCTGCTAGGGTGATCCTATTGCCTAGGTAAACTTTTTTGGCCTCGGCAATGTCCTTCATGTACTGCCTATGAGCCACTTTATATAGTTCCCTGTCTTGGGCACTTTTTGTCTGTCGCCATTTTCGCTCTGCCATCCTAGTGGAATATTTTATTTGCTTAAGCTCTGGCGTAAACCAGGGAGAATTATTTTTAGGAGGCTTAGAGGTGTGCATAGGTGCTATATCATCTAGCGCAGTGGTGATAGCCGATTCAAATTCCATGGCGGCTAGACTCGGATTGGTGCATTGGGAAATTGAAGGAGGGGAAAAGGATTTATGCCCAGATGCATCAACCTTTTTAGGAAGTGCAAACGGTGCGATTCGCAAAAATCGGCCTTTTGCACTTCCTAAATTGGTTACTGGGATGCATGAAGCATTTTTTGAAAATCGCTATTTTTTGCGAGTTCCAAAAATGCGATTGCTTTTAAGGAATCGCAAATTTGCGATTCCTTAAAAGCAATGCATCATCCTCAAAACATTTGCGATTTTACAAATTGCAAATGCAAATTACCACGAAGTTGAACTTCGTGGTAATTTGCAAAAATGTTTAAAAACGCATAAAAATGCATTTTTTAAACGTGTACGTTACAGGCACACATGTCCTTAGGACATGTGTGTATGTAACTCACATGTAAAAGTGCATTTCATGGGTGCAGGGGGGGGTCCTTTGGACCCCCCTCTCCACCCTTGAAAGGCTTTGATGCATTCCGATTTGAAATTGCGAATTCGCAATTCCCATTCATTCCTATGGGCATTTCAGCCCATAGGAATGAATGGGAATTGCGGATTCGCTATTTGGAACTCGCAATTTTATTGGAATTCGGTAAAAATTGCGATTTTTACCGAATCTCAATAAAATAGCGAAATTAATGATGCATTGCCATTTGCGATTCCTTATTTGCGATTCCTTATTTTTCGCAAATAAGGAATCGCAAATGACAACGTTGATGCATCTAGGGGTTAGGTACTAAAAGCTGGCATGGTGATTTTATTCCATGGTCTGCTTTTTTTCATCTTGCCTGGGCGGGTCGCCGGGATCTGAGATCCATTTATTGCGAATTCTATGATAGAATGGTCCGTCCAGAAAACTGAATCACTCTGTGTGATCGTGACCTTTGGGGAGTTTGTACATATGAGGTCAAGAGTGAGTCCAGCTATGTGAGTTGGACCTGTGGGGAGTCGACAAAGTTGTAGGGCTTCTAGACTGGCGGTTAGGTCTATAGTGCAGGGGTCAGTGGTGATTTCAAGGTGGTAATTTACATCTCCCAGGAGGATGAAATTCTCTGTAGTAAGAGCATAAGGCGCTATTGCTTCTACTAATTTCTCAGAGAAATTTGTCTTGGAGCCGGGGGGTCTGTAAATGAGAGCTACCTTCCATGCTTCTTTGTTGCTCACGGTCAAGGTGGCAATGAGCAACACCCAGGAAGTGAAGCAATACCCCAGCCAACACACATACATCCAACACAACAACAACAGATGCATCACTCTGGGATACAAGAGCAGAACCATCTTGACCAGAGCACTGGGAAGCACACACAGCTGAGGTGCACATGAGCAATCCTCACTGATTTATAGCACAAGAACACCACACATAAACCATTGGGGCAATGTCCAGAGTGGAACATTTGTCCTGGCCCAAGAACTGCACCACAAAGCACTGTGTCACAAATGAAGTGATGGGGAGGCACACACACATGTAACCCAAGGGGACAGCTGACATCAAAGTTAACTGACTTGCATGTCAGTAGTAGACATGTAAAGGGTGTACCATACACAAATAGAGGGAGTGCAGACCCACAACGGGTAGGCATAAGTGGCACACATAGGGGATGGAATTACACGAAACACACAATGCCATACAGGAGGATAAAAGGTACCATGTGCCTACAATGCATGAGAAACACAACCACAATGGCAGTGTGGAGCAGCAGGGCTACACAGTCAAAATAAACACACTCAAGACATATAGATGAACAAACAAACACAACAGTGATGTGCAATTCACACACTTTGCACACATATAAGTGACTAAAACAACAAGGAGGAGTCAGACAGAACAGCACGGACCCACCAACACACTGCACAGTGCACAATAGACAACTCACACATGTGCATACTACCATATCCACAGGGCAGAAAAATTCAAACAACAGGCACACAAATCCTGGGTGACACATGGCTGTCTTTCACAATCCAGGGGCACACACACGTCCACACCCCTACAAAGTCACACCCTTCACACTGCACACCTCTTCATGAACCCCTTTTGGTCGGTATTGATTAAGAGTCCTGCTACTTTCCCAGCCTCTGTGCCATAATCTGTGTGAATATTTATTAATCACAATTGAGTAGAGATATTGGCCGGTAAGACTCGCATTTGCCCGGGTTTGTCCCTGGTTTTAGTAAGATATTAATTACTGCGTCATTCCATGAGTCTGGAAATTCTTCCTTCTCCATGAAAATATTTTTTAACAGATCTGTGAGAGGGGGAGTAGGACTTCTCTTAAATTGATAAAAAACGTGTTAGGCAGAGCATCCGGGTCAGCAGCCTTTAGACCTCTGATGGCATTGTCTACTTCTTTGTCTGTGATTTTGGCGTTTAAGTCTTCTCCCAACTCTTGTGGTAATATTGGGAGATCTAGCTCGTCTAAGTAGTCTTGGAGTTGTTCCTTTGTTGGCTTAATATCTTCTGTATACAACTCTTCAAAAAATGTAACAAATTCCTGCATAATCACGGTATCTTCAGTGCTTATTTCGGCAGAGTTCTCTGGCTGGATACCTGCAATCTTGTTTCTGGTCTGGTCAGTTTTCATCTTCCATGCCAGCATCTTGCTGCACCCTTCTCCATACTCATAGTGGGACAGTGTGCTGGTCTCCCATATCCCTCTCACAGTGTTCTCCAGGGTTTCTGTGAGGGCTTCTTTATTTGTTGACCTTTCGGACTCCATTTTTTCCCTTTCTGATACCACAGTTTCCATTACTAGTTGTGTGTCCAGAGTTTTTATAGTTCCTTCAAGTTTGCTGATTTTGTGTTTAATTTTTTAGTATTTATGTGCCACTATACTAAGCAGTTTTCCTCTGATTATTGCCTTATATGCATCCCAAGTTACTTGTATAGAGGCACTATTTTTGTTCACTTGGAAATAGTGTTCCGTTTCTCTCATTAGTGCTACTATATTCTGTGGGTCTAACACAGTTGTCTGATCGACCGTCCATCTTGCTGCAGTTTCTATCCACCAGAAAATAGTCTGTTCCGGACAGCTGCCCTAATTTCTTATTTTGGAAAGGAAAGCCTTGTGTTTTGTCACCTTTGTCCTTCCATATGTCTGCCAAATCCAGATCTTTTATACAGATCCCCAACCACTCCATCATTTTTAAAAGATTTGTTTCCCTCTTCGGGGGGGGGGAGACGATCCACCTTAGGATCCAGAATTATATTTAAATCTCCCCCCACAATTATTGTGGAGGGCGCCATCAATAGTTGTGTATACAGCTTTTGTAGCGGGTCTGGGTCATCTGTATTGGGCCCGTAATAGCCAACAATGGTGTACTGTTTATTAGTTATTCTTACTCTGGTTCTCACCCATCTCCCTTTCCTGTCGACTTCCGCTGATTCTATTCTTGCTTTGAGAGATCTTTTGAATATTATAGCTACTCCTTTAATACAGCAGTAGTGATTTGTGCAGGCATACAAGTCTATCCACCTCTAAGTCTTTAATATTTCTTCCCATTCGTTTTTCAAGAGATGCGTTTCTTGCAGTATTACAATTTCACTATCTAGTGTTTTTAAATACTCAAATATTCTCCTCCTCCGACTCTTACGGCTCGATTAGGATTGCGGTGATTTTGCATCCTCCGGGCCGCTGGAAGCCACCGCCGGCCCGGAGGATGCGGAATCACCGCTGCGGTGAATGAAAAGACCCCTGCGACATTAGGATGGCTGGGGGGTCATCGGTCGGACGGGAAGACCGTCCGCTGCTTTTCCGCTGCCGTCGCCTTCCGACCGTGGCGGAAAAGCTCTAATATGGTGGCGGTGACTATCAGACACCGCCAGCCATATTAGGATAAGCTGCAGGACATGCCTTTCCGGCATACAGTCTTTTCTTTGCGGGCCCCCATGGTGAAGGGGGTGTGGGGGATGCACATGGGGTATACCCCTGCATTTGCATGCGGAAAGCGGCAGGCACCGCGCGGTGCCTGCCACTTTGTGCATGTAAATGCAAAGCATGCATTTTTAACCTTGCGGGGAGTGCTGCTTGAAGCAGCACCCGCCGCAAGGTTAAAGATACCGGATGTGACCGCCAGGGTGGCGGTCACATCCTAATTGGTATGGAGGGACTGCCGCTGCCCCTGCGGACGGTCCCTCTACCTCGGGGGTGGCGGACAGACGCAGGTCCGTCCGCCATCCTAATGACCCCCATAGTTCTGAGGCCAGTTACATTCAATGAGTCTATGTTAACGTCTGCTGAGTCTTTCCCCATTGTTTTGTTTCTTTTTGCTCTGTTTTTTTTTTACTGGCTTACAGGTCCCATTCTCCTTCATCTTCTTTTGTGAGGACTCTCTTTTGTTTTTTTCCCTACTTTGCTCCCCACCTATGTGCTTACATTTTTTTACTTTTATTTCTTTCGATTCTTCCCTCCCTGGAGAAGCCTTCCTTATTTCTTCACTGGGCAGAATTAATAGCCCTCTTTGAGCTCCGTACTCACCCCAAGGTAATTATTGTATTTATATTATACTGTTGTTCCTGTTTTTGATCTCACATTTGTTCCAGGAAGTTCTCAACCTCTTTTGGCTCCCTAATGTTATACATTGTGTTCCTCCACATGATTCCTAGGGCTGCTGGGTACTTCATCTGGACTGTGGCACCAAGAGATCATAATTGCTGCATCTGCTGTCCCAGTTCCCATTGTCTGTCCTAGGTGGCTTTGGAGATGTCTAATCGAACTCTAAAGAACCAGTCATCTTTGATGTAGGAGTCCTTTTTTAGGGTCTCTCTCAGAATGTTTTCCTTGAGGGTGAAAGTCTTAAAGTTTATTAAGATTTTCCTCAGATTTTTCTGCGTTTTGTTTTTACCAAAGGGGTCTTGATGCACCCTCTGTATGTCTTCTGATAAGACTGCTGCCTAGTATTGATACAATATACTTTTTAATGTTGTCCCCCTCTTACCCCTCAGGCACGTTCAAGATTCTTAGGTTATTCCTCCTTGCTTGATTTTCTAGTGATTCTAGATTTCCTTTAATACCTTCTTCATTTGTTTTCAATGCCCTGATCTCCTTCTGGTTTAACTCTACTTTTTTGCTGAGGACCTCCACTGCTGCCTCTACTGCAGTTACTCTTGCCCCTAGTGTGTTTAGCTCAGTGTCCAGCATATCACGTGCCTCTTGTATCTTTGTCTGGTTATCCTCAGAGATTGCACATTTTGCCCTCATTTCTTGTAACATTCTCTCCAGAATCTGGTCTGTAGAGCTCTGGGGGCACTCGAAAGGGTTTATGCACTGGTCGCTACATTCCTCGCTACCTGTATACTTCCAGTTATATCTTCTACTTCAGGCAACTGCTGAGGGTCTGACAGTGCAATCCCTCCCATAATTTTCTTGCTCTCCTTGCTCATAGTGGTGTTGTCAGCACCTAGGTTTTTTTCTGGGGTGTTGTGGTCTGGCCAATTGATTTTCCCCCAATTGATCTTGTACTTGGACTTTGAAAAATTTCTCAGGGATGGGCTAACTTTGATTTTAGGGCCTAAGCCCCCCCCCCACTACCTCTTGACCTTTGGTTCTGGGGGCGGGTACTGTGGTTGTGGCCTGCTTTTTGTTTTTCCTTTTCGTCTTTCGTGGAGCTATGTTTTCATTGGTGGTAACAGTCTGGGTATTTTACAAGAACTGCCTATTTCTGAGGCAGTAGCTTGATCGTTTGACTTGCTCTTTGCCTGCCTTTATTACTATCTCAGGGGAGCAGGAGGAATTCAGGGTTTCCCCCCACTCTTCCCCTGATATAGTGGAGCTGGTTTCTCCTCCCCCAAGTGGCAGAACTGTACTTTCTAGCAATATTTTCCCCACAAAACAGCCTGACCTGCTTACCTGATTCATGCAGGTAGCTTCCTAGTCTTTTCTGGCATCTACGCCTACCTCTTGTAGTCCGGAGGGCTCTATGTTTGCCGCTTGGTTTCTGCTCACTCCTGATGCGGGAAGCGTGGGAGGCTTGCCTTGCGCCACGTTAGCCCTGCTCAGGATACCCCAGAAGGAAAAGGAAACTCTTTCCGCCGCCCTTCGGCAGTTCTGCTGTGCCGCCGAGGCCTCCACCCACAGACTGATGAACGTGTGGAGAGCACTGCAGTTGAACTAGGTTGTTTCCTCACCGCTCTCCTGCAAAACAGTGAGTTTAGTCTTGAACTCCAATTTAGTGCAGATACTCCTCTTGACAGCTAGCTCTTGTGGTGTCATTAGCGTTTTCTTTTAACGATGAGGATGAGCATTTTCCTGGCTCGTTGTGGTACATATTTCTAAATGTTCTGCCTGGTGAGTACGGAGCTCCCGACCGGTCAGTCTAGCCGGCCGCCATCTTCTCCCCGCAACTTAGCCATACAATAAAAGTTGCCCCTGTCCATAATCACCTTCGATGCGGCTAAAGCATTCGACAGAGTGAACTGGTCATTTTTGAATAGCGTCTTGGATAAATATAAACTGCGAGAGAACTTTCAAGGAATGGTTAAGTGACTATACAGAGACCCAGGGCCAAGATAGTAATCAATGGGAATCTCACTGAAAACATACAGATCAGGAGAAGCACGAGACAGGGTTGTCCCTTGTCTCCCCTACTTTATAATTTTTATATCGAACCCCTAGCACAAAATCTCAGAAATAACCCAGATATATCCCCCTTCTGTCATCAAGGGTGGGAGAAAAAAGTCGCTCTTTACGCAGACGACCTAATGAACTTTACGAAGGACTTTGCGGGGTCCATCATCATCATAGAAGAAACTCTGGAAAAATTTGGGAGAGTATCTGGATATCTGACTAACCAGGCAAAAACAGAGATAATGGAATGAAACAACGAAAGTAACAACCACCTAGTAAAGGAAAATATAAGGTATTTAGGTATTGAGCTAGTCAGAGACTTGGATAAAGTAGCCCAGAAAAACTTTAATAAAATTTGTGTGGAGATTAGAAAACTTCTTAAAGTATGGCGAGGCCTACCACTGACCTTTATGGGGAGATCGAATATAATAAAAATGTCAATCCTACCTAGATTTACTTTCATTTTTAGCTCAATTCCACGAGAGTTCAAGAGGGACTCAATAAAGAAATTACAAGGGGAACTCAATAGTTTTATATGGTCATCAAAAGAGACAAGAATAGCATGGAAAAAACTAAGGAGGAAAAAAGAACATGGCGAGATAACAAGTCCTGACTTGCTAGAATACTGTAGAACCTTCTAATTTAAGTACATGAGGGTTTTACTGAAAAGTTATGAACAAGCAGGAAAATGCGCCCTTAAAAAAAGAAGTTTCACAATGGTACTGGGCTCTTATATCAGCTGGTGAGGTGAGGTGGACTTCTCAATTCCAGATATGACGTGGGGGAAAGACCTGCCGTCGCTGGACGCACAAAACACCTGGCGAGTATCTATGAAAAAATGTTGGTCTATTGTTAAATCTGCTGCTTTAAGGAGAAACCACTTCTTTTACCACTAATAGAGCTTATTGGACCCCGAAGAGGCTATCAAAGATTGGTGGGGCAAAAATGAAGAACTGCCCAAAATGTGGTAAGGAGAAAGCAGACGACCTGCACATGTTCCGGCAGTGCCCCCAGCTCAAAATATTCTGGCAGGAAGTGGGTAAGACTCTTGGCGCACTACTAGAAAGACCAATTGATGTAAGTATTGATCTTGCTATATTAAGGGTTGACCAGTCGGAGTGCCTTGTTAGGCTAACTAAAAATCAAGAGAATCCACTCTTTTTGTTAATCTTACTGGCAAGAAGGGAAATATGCATTAAATGAGTGAGCCCTGTCCCCCCCACACATGGGGAATGGCTGAAATCAATACATAAAATAAACAAGCTGGACAGAATGGTAAAAAATATAACTTTTGGGAAATTTTGGAACAGTTTTAACCGTGTTAATCCAACTTAGCCAATAAACGTGTCTCTTCTGATAGTTTATCCCTTCCTGTTCGAAGTCCAATGATTATGCGATGGCAATAAATAAATAGGCAGAGTGCATGTTCGAGTAGCCAGGTTGGCTAGCCCCCCCCCCCCCCCCTTGGAAACATTTATTGGAATTGGTAAAGGAAACAAAGGGACCCCTACCACAACACCTAAGGAGACACCCCCGCTGGGTCACGAAAACATGGGGTATTGAAAGGGTTGGTTCGAAGAAGGTGGGGTCCCCGACAACTCCTTACACAAACTATTGCAGAATGAGGACAAATACAAAAGATGACCAGCAACATACATAGCTGGGCACACATAAAGGAATAACACACATACATCACGACATTGCCCAGCCTGCATGCAAACATGTGCACAGCATCACACCTTGTGCTGGCAGTGTCCCCCAAACTGACATGTGAACAATGTAAATATTTAACAAAGGAGGGAGGGAGAGGGAAAGTGGATTCGGTTTCCTCTAGCAATTTACATAAACAAAATGGAATCCACTCAGGTAGCGGTAGTGGTCCCTACAATGGTGGGGAGCACACAGTGTTGTTTTGAATACCCCTCACACACCAACAGGCCCATTGGTGTCATGCTTCATCATTGGGGTCTTCGCACCCCTCCACAGGATGCGGCGTGCTCCGACTCACGACTACGTAGGAGCACTTGAAGTGTACTATGTGTTGGTATGTGTAGGGAAATAAGTGCGAGTGGTGAGGTGGTGAAATGTGAATACTTAATAGTACATTGGAGCTCTATTTTCCCTTGGGTCATAGAGAGCCCCTCTCTTTTTGTTAAAGATAGTTAAAAAATACCTGGCTCGTAGGGTGAAAAATAAAATTTATTAGGCCCTCCGCTGGTATCGTTAAAAGGGGTGCAGGGTAAGGTTGTTACTGTGTTTTAAGGTACATCTACCTCAGAAAGTGCGTTGACATGTTTCGGAGTGTCAGGGTACTAGACCTCACCTGGTCACAGACTACCCCTCATTTTTCGAACAGGTTATTTTTCCTGATGAGAATCTACGTCCTAATGTGATGATATGATTTATTGTGCTTTTTATCTTTACAGGTCTTGTTCTAATATCGCCACTTGGGCGCAACAGACTATTATATTATAAACACTATTAGGAACATTACACCTAACCTTTGTATATAGAATTTTTGTAGAATTCACTTTTACATCTACACTACATGTGAGTAAGGTGGGGAGAGTTGTGCATTCCCTCGTCCTGAAGAAGGAGGTCTTACACTCCAAAACATGTCAACGCACTTTCTGAGGTAGATGTACCTTAAAACACAGTAACAACCTTACCCTGCACCCCTTTTAACGATACCAGCCGAGGGCCTAATAAATCTTATTTTTCACCCTACGAGCCAGGTATTTTTTAGCTATCACATTTCACCACCTCACCACTCACACTTATTTCCCTACACACACCAACACATAGTACACTTCAAGTGCTCCTACATAGTCGTGAGTCGTAGCACGCCGCATCCCGTAGAGGAGTGCGAAGACCCCAATGATGAAGCATGACACCAAGGGGCCTGTTGGTGTGTGAGGGGTATTCAAAACAACACTGTGTGCTCCCCACCATTGTAGGGACCACTGCCACTACCTGAGTGGATTCCATTCTCTTTATGTGAACAATGTAGCCAACACTAGCAAACCACTAAAAAGAGAACTGCATGACAGGTAAAATAGCAATCACAGATAACTCCAGTATCAGTGTCTGAATGGACTGAAGACTCTGTCCTCCCTGTTTAAAAATGTGATGTGGCCAAAGAGCTTGGCAATGGTTAAGTGACACACAAAGCATGGGGCACAGGCAACCAAATGCACACACCAAAATAACTTTAATCAGCAAGGACACTGACAAAACAGACAACAGGAGTAACTGTCTTTATTCACATATTGCATAGATGTGACAGTAGAACAACAGTAGACAAGAGTAAGGCACAACATGCTGATCATATGCAAGATAATCTGCACAGGCAAACTCCAAACAGGAATGCCAGTGTCCATGGCAGGTGGCATAGCAAGTACATGAGAGGCTGCACAGGGAAGACTCCAACACAGCAGAGCTTTGGGGCCAGTGTCCAGGGCACAGGTGAGTGTAAAACATAGCAGAGCAACAGGGCCAGTGTCCAGGGCACAGGTGAGAGTACAACACAGCAGAGCAACAGGGCCAGTGTCCATGGTAGTTGGCACAGCAAGTCCCTGAGAGGCTGCACAGTGGAGACTCCAACACATCAGAGCAACAGGGCCAGTGTCCATGGCACAGGTGAAAGTACAACACAGCAGAGCAACAGGGCCAGTGTCCAGGGCAGGTGGCACATCAAGTACTCGAAAAGATGCACAGGGGAGACTCCAACACAGCAGAGCAACAGGACCAGTGTCCAGGCCACAGGTAAGAGAACAACACAGCAGAGCAACAGAGCCAGTGTCCAAGGCACAGGTGAGAGTACAACACAGAAGAGCAACAGGACAAGTGTCCATGGCACAGGTGAGAGTACAACACAGCAGAGCAACAGGGCCAGTGTCCAGGGCATAGGTGAGAGTACAACACAGAAGAGCAACAGGGCCAGTGTCCAGGGCACAGATGAGAGTACAACACAGCAGAGCAACAGGGCCAGTGGGCATGGCAAATTGCAGAGTCAGGACATGAGAAACTGAACAGGCAAGGCCAGAACAAAATGGTCAGTGTGCATGGCAAAGTGCAGAGTCAGGACATGAGCAGCTGCACAGGCAAGGCCAGAACAGCAGTGAATGACAAGGCCAGTGGGCATGGCTAAGTGCAGAGTCAGGACATGAGAATCTGCACAGGCAAGGCCAGAACAGGAAGGTAAGTGGGCATGGCAAAGTGCAGAGTCAGGACATGAGAAGCTGCACAGGCATGGCCAGAACAGGAAAGTCAGTGAGCATGGCAAAGTGCAGAGTCAGGGCATGAGAAGCTGCACAGGCAAGGCCAGAACAGCAGTGAATGACAAGGTCAGTAGGCATGGCAAAGTGCAGAGTCAGGACATAAGAAGCTGCACAGGCAAGGCCAGAACAGCAGTGAATGACAAGGCCAGTGGGCATGGCAAAGTACAGAGTCAGGACATGAGAAGCTGCACAGTGAGTGTGTTTGACTGTACCCTACCATGGCCAGCAACACACCCAGGTGGTAAACAATGGGCCGGACTAGCACACCTGTATGAGAGAGAGGTGTATTAGGGGGACTACCACTCACTCTTGGCTGTCAGGCAGACTTGTAGCTCGCTGTGTGTCGGGGACCGCAGGACCACTTGACTGGGGAGACAGAGGCCCAGGTGATGTAGGGCTATTAGTGGCTTGGCAAGCTGGAGGGCTGTTTGGGCCAGGTTGTGTAGTGCACATGGAGGCGGAGTCATGCAGTCCTGTGACACAGTGTGGGTGGGAGAGGTTTGAGGGGTGCCTTTCCACTTCTTGGGAATTCAAAATGGCTTTGCTGTACTGGGGTTATTGGGGATTGGTGTGGACACAACAGGCACATACACCAACAGAGATGCATCAGGTGCAGACACTGGCACTCCCTCTGGTGACGGGCTGGATCCTGCGGAATTCTTTGTCTGGCTACGCCTCTAGACCACCCTCCCCTGTTTGCCAGGTATCCCCACTACAGTGCCCTCCTTTGCCTGTTTGCCAGAGGTACCCTACAGTGCCCTCCTTCACCTGCTTCACTGGGCTTGGAATTTGAGTTGATGTGGCAGGGGAATGTGGCCCTGAGCCCTTTCTAGGTATACCCTTGCCATTCAACACCTCCTCAGAGGGCATAGACACTGCACGCCTAGCTCTGCGTGTAGTTTCAGGGATAGGAGAGTCATTCGCTGGTGATGCCTCTGAGGCATGTGAGTCTGGTGTCTGCTTCATTGCTTTTTCAGCCTTTCTCTTCCCTGATGGACTCTTGTCTTTGCATTCTGGGGTCGCTCTGCTCTTCTGTGGGGATGGTGTCTATGGGTGGGCCCGCTTGGGTTGTTTCTGCTGGGTGCTTCTTGTGCTGTATCGTGACTGTGACGCCTGTGAACCGTGGTCACTATCAGCCGATGTGGCCACTGATTGGGGGGTGGACAAAGGCACTGTAGCAGGAATGGGAGTTTGTGCCTGTTGAAGTGCAGATGTCACTGTGGATGACAAAGCCTGGACTGTACGGTGTAGCCCACCAACGTCGGAGTGTATACCCTCCATGTAGGCAACCACCTGTCATAATTTTTTGTCATGGTCACTGAAGGCATTGAGCAGTGCTGTCTGGCCCACACAAAGCTGGCGCAGGAGCTCTACAGACTCAGCACTGAGGGCAGCAGGGGGGACAGTTGCAGGCTCAGCGGTGCCAGGTGTGAATCTAACCCGTCCCCTCTTACTGACAAAGACACGGGCAGCACCAGAGGAAGTGGATTGGAGGTTGGCCACTGGCCGCTTTGTGGTAGCAGATGATGCAGAGTCACCATTCCCTGTGCCTGCCAACATGGATGCATCACCGCTGGCATCAGATGATGTAGTACTATGTGTCTCAGGCAGGGATTCCTCCTGCATACTACGGTCCCCCTCAGAGCCCTCAGAGCTGTGTGTCTGTGTCACTGGGCTCCAGTGCAGCAGTAGTGCTACTCTCTCCACCACTGGTTTCCGGCTCCTGTTCCTCCCTGTCCACTGGCGATTCTGCATTAGAGAGAGATGCAGGGTTGTCTTAGTGTCATAAGCATAACAAAGCAATTCAATCAAGAGGAGATGCCCATATCAACATGGTGACCACCACACCCTGCAATCACATTGTAGCAATACACTACATAGACCACAACAGTGCCTGTAACCCTGAAGATCTGCCATGACTGAGCCATGTTAAGGCCACACAGCACAACACCCTGCTCGTGGATGAAGTGTAGCAGACACACAACTTGCTCTGACCACACCTAGGGACATGATGTGGGGACACTACTTATTACCACTGACAGACCTTGAGGGAAGAGGAGGGGACACACACACATCTATTAGGACCTAACAGCCCACAATGGCAAGTAGCCTATAATAAACACCATGTGGTACTCTGGGGCACATTGTTGTCAGATGTGTGTGCCTCAACGATCATGGTGCATGCAAAGTAGGCATACATGAAGTCACACTCAGATAGTGGACACTGCTGTTCACCCCCTAATAGATTGCCCACACTATCCCAATTCTGAATGACCATGTAGATACTAACACATCTGGCTTTGGGAATGCATAGCAGGTAGGAACACCTTTGTAAGGCCAGTTTGGGCCAATTCAGGACACTCGCACCCATCCCAGCAGCCACTACATGACGCACCACAGCTCCAGCCCACAAACATCACATGGGCCACCGCTGCCACAGGCCCTGTACACATGCATCTGCTCCCAGCCAAAGTCACCCTCCCCAAATACCCACCCCTGCTTTGCTGCCGATGCTCCTTCTGACGTGCATCCAGCTCAGAATGAGTCACATCCAAGATGCGGCGCATCAGTGGTGTCATGTCATGTTTCCTTCGTGATCCCGACCAATACTCAACCCAACAGGGCAGCACCCACCTCCTGCCTCAAACGACCCTGGCACAAGCTCCAAAAGATAAATCTGCCTACCAGCCTAGGAGAACCTAAATTTGAAATCACGAACGACATTAACAGGCTATATGCCACTTTTCAGGAATGGATCACCAAGGGTCTCTACACCATCATACCAGCGAAATGGACTAGAGGACGGAACACCACCTCGAATCCATGGTACGACGAGAACCTAAAAAGTCTGAGGAAAGAATGCAAAAGAAAGGAGCGCCACTGGAGGAAGGAGTATAGAGACGAGGATAAAGCGTCCTACTTAAACATACTTAAGCAATACCATAAAGCCATTCGCACTACCCGTGCGGCCTTCTATGCCAAAGAAATTGATTCCAGCCCCAACCCCACAAAAACAATCTTCAAACTGGTCCAAAAGCTACAAAATGGCGGCAACTCGGCCGCAGGCATTTCCTCCACTCAGCAGTGTGAAGACCTTGCCACTTTTTTTATAGACAAGGTGAGAAAGATCTATAACACCTTTCCACAGAACGCCTCTGTGCCGGCCAGCCCTCTCCAGGTCCCTAGCATAGGCCCCGAGCTCACCCATCTTCCGCCCATCTCCCTCGAAGACCTAGCTAAACTCTGCAGAAAGGTGAAATCCGGCACCCCCTCAGATCCCATGAGACCAGCTCACTTTCTGAATACTCTGGACTTTTTTCTTCCCTCTCTGGCCATGCTCCTTAACCTTTCCTTTTCATCGGCCATAGTACCAACATGCTGGAAACATGCATGGGTGACCCCTATTATTAAAAAACCCACGCTGGACCCCACAAAACCGGAGAACTACAGGCCCGTCTCACTGCTCCCCTGGGTGTCCAAACTGGCAGAAGCCAATGCCGATACCATACTCACTGCCCATATGGCCGAAAATAACATCTTGGACCCTTCCCAACACCGGTTTAGGCCTGGACACAGTACGGAGTCCGCCCTACTCTCCACCACGGAACATCTTAGGATAATCATGGACACTGGTCCGAGTGCTGCGCTGATATTGCTGGATCTCAGCGCGGCCTTTGACACGGTGTCCCATGATATCCTGTTGAGACGTCTGGAGGGCGTAGGGATTAGGGATCGGGCACTAGAATGGTTTCGATCATTCCTCACGAACAGATCCTTTCGGGTGTCAGCTCCGCCATTCACTTCCCACTCTCATGCCATTTGCCAAGGAGTTCCACAGGGTTCTGCCCTCAGCCCGTCCCTCTTCAATTTATACATGCAGCCCCTGACGACAGTGGCCAAAGAATGGGACCTCACGCTGGTGTCGTATGCCGACGACACACAGCTAGTTATCACCCTCACTGAAATGCCCTCTACCTCGGCTACAAAATTTAGAGATGGGTTGGCCGCTGTTGCCGCCTGGATGACTGAAAACTGCCTTCAGCTGAATGCAGGAAAAACCGAGGTTCTACTTTTAGGTACGAACCCCAACCACTGGAGCAGACAATGGTGGCCCCCCCTGCTGGGGCCCACCCCCCCACCCAAATCCCTGGTCAAAAACTTAGGCGTTTGGCTGGATTCTGCACTGAGCTACCAAACCCATACCAAAAAGGTAGCAGCCAACTGCATTGGGCTGCTGAGAAGCCTTAATCCCATTCTAGGCTTCTTTGATTCCAAAACACGGCAGCTCATAGTCCCGACTGGACTATACGAGTGTACTACTACTAGGCGCTAACAAAGCCGAAACAACTAGGCTCCAGCGTATACAGAACTCTGCGGCCAGGGCTATTGTTGGCCTTCCCAGAAGGTGCTCAGTGAGAGGCACTATCCAGAGACTCCACTGGCTCCCGGTGGAAGCCCGTATTCAATTTAAGGCCCTTACCACTGCTTTTAAAATTTTGAATGCTGAGGGCCCAGAACTCCTCCGATCGCTGCTTACTCCATACACCCCCCAGCGCAATCTGCACTCTACTGGTCAACACTTAGTTGTGGTCCCGCGCACTAAATTCAGCCGCATCGGAGGTCGCTCTTTCAGACTTCGGGCGGCAAAACTATGGAACGCCCTACCCTTCCATATCCGCTGTATCGACAACCTACTCACCTTCCGCAAAGCAGTTAAAACTCACCTCTTTTCAGGTCGGTAGGTCCCTTCTCTCCCTCCCCCCCACCCCGGTAAGTTGTGCTTTGGTTTCTTAGCGCCGAGACGAGGTCTCTAAATCCGATTTTGGTCGTAAAGGGTATTATCTCTACGATGAAAAGGAATAACACTAAAGCAGGAAAAGTTACCCTCACTTACACTTTCCTTTTCCTTTTGGTTTCTCCATTTACAGAAATATTTTATCTAAATATTCTGATTCAGCCTGCGGCACTGAAGGCAAAGTATTAGAACGTGCAGGTAACTGATGTTAGATGAACCATTTGCCTAAAGACAACAATATAGGCGTACTTTGTCAATAATGAGTATGTCCCATTGTTTTATGTTACTATTAGGACAGCCTACTGATACCAAACCGTCATAGACAGCCATCGGGTTGAGCAAGTTGCATTTTATATTCTACTGGAGGAACCACGAGTCGAGACCTTAGAGCCTGGTAAATTGAATATCCCTCTTTAATGGGCACTGTATAAGGGTTAAATAATGCTAGATTGGAAATGGTAACTAAATGTACCCCTTCATTAAGGTTACTACTGGAATTTGTTCCCTCCTGAATTGGTGAAGGTGGTCCCTAGATCGCATGTGTTCCGAATAAAGTAAACAGGTAACTCAAATAAAAGTGAACCGGTTATGATTACACCATGTCCAAAAAAAATCCATGATCTGTTTTTGGCTAAATAGGATTATCTAGTTACCATTCTGTGAATAGAAATCTTTCCCATTTCTTTTATTTTAAACCCTTATTCAAAAAACAATTTTGAAATAATTGTGCAGTCAAAACTAGAGGTCTTAGGTGGAAGAGAAGGAGTGTGTGGATATAAAACATGTGCATGGTGTTGTGAATTAGACTCTACTGTTCATTTAGCTTAGGCCATCAGTTTGCCTTTCTTGGATTCCACGAAACAGGGAATTCTAGCTTGGGGAGTGTTTCCATGTGGTCTGTTACTGCACAGTGTAAAAAATGTTATCTCACCATGAATTAAATCAATACGCTTTATATATATGTTTTAAAAAAAAGGGAAAAAAAGTGATATGAGAAAAATGAAATGTTGAAATTTGTTGTCCTGTAAACATATTAATAATGCGAAACTAAGGCATGACTTTTTATTTTCAGAATTTTATGCCTGTTCCCTGCCCAGCATACTACCCTGGCCCTGACGAAGGTGTGGCCATATTGGCCTCTCACCGAAACGCGCGTCGGCACGTTGTCCCAGGAATACGGCAATCTGTCCTAACTACATCAGGACCCGTATTAATACCATCTTCCTGGATGAACTCCCCGATTTAGGCAACTAATTAAAGATCTATTCTTGTCTACGCCAGGACCATATGAATGGATGAATGAAAATTGAATGTTTCTACCATAGTTAGAAAACCCTGGTATGAATGAGTGTGGTAGTGTGTTTGAAGTGTGGTTAGTACTGGGCTGATCTTAATCCCGGAAAGAATCTTAGCTATGTGCCTTGCAAAATTATCACTGATTATCTAATGTATACATGTTTGTCTTTTGAAAGCTTCGAATAATATATTTAAAAAGAGAAAAATAAAAAATATATTTTTTTTCAACATAATTTTGAGTCTGTTTGGATTGACCTGGTTTTGTCCTGTGCAGCCTCAGCCTCTGGGCTACTCACCCCCCTCTTTTATCACAATTGGATCCTCTAGCTGGGACCTCTATAAATATCAAGGCAGGGTACCTTCTCTTTCTCTCTATACCGCGCACTAAATTCAGCCGCATCGGAGGTCGCTCTTTCAGACTTCGGGCGGCAAAACTATGGAACGCCCTACCCTTTCATATCCGCTGTATCGACAACCTACTCGCCTTCCGCAAAGCAGTTAAAACTCACCTCTTTTCAGGTCGGTAGGTCCCTTCTCTCCCTCCCCCCCACCCCGGTAAGTTGTGCTTTGGTTTCTTAGCGCCGGGACGCCCCATTGCTGGGGCAGCTGTCGCGCTCAATAAACCCCTTAACCTAACATAACATAACATGCTGCGCCGTGCCAAACGCCCAGTGCATGGTAGCAGCTCCAAGGTCATCTCTGCCACATTCTTTGCCCGCCGGCTGATGTGGTCCCACCTCTTGGTGCAGTGAGTGCGTTGTTGGTTAGATACCACCAGGACTCACACCTTAGCTGCAATGGCCCTCCACATGGCCTTACACGGGTGTATCTTGAGCTGCAGGCATGGGAGAACAGAAGGGGAAAGGATCAGTGACACAATGTCATGTACCAACATCTATGAGCACAGTTGCAAGCACAGGTTCATTACCAAATGTAATCTCCCTCCATTCCAATCAGGGGTACACCTCACAAGGGCACTCTCCATGGGCCAAGCAGATGTGATTGCATGCATTTATTAGGGGGTACAGGGTCACTGATAATCTCACACACATGCAGGATAACTGTACTGAACCCCCTCTGTGGCTTACACACATCTCCAGTCCTATAGATGTCTGGCGACTACATATATCACATATTTACCTGTGTCTGTGCGTAGAATGACTGGGCAGCATTCAATGAGCATGTCCTGTGTACATATGTGTATGTTATGTGTGTGGCATCGAGGTACATTGACTCACCCAAAAAAATCCATCTACACAAGTGTAGTTGTGTGAAATTGTACAGGGCTGAGATGGTGCATATTTCAATTTCAGTGTGAATGAACAAGAGTAAAGGCACAGTAAGTGCAGTGATCTGACTCGTCTTGGTGTGCGGGCACTGAGCTTAGCCTCTGGGTTCACACTTAATCGGACAACAGGGGCACACAGAAACAATCAGCTGAGAAATTGCTGTCCTTGCACATGCATTTCCAACATCCTGTGGCTCTGTATGGCTGACAATGTAACACACTCCACTCAGACATACAACTGCAGGCAGGGAAAACCATGACATTAGAACACACACACTCCTTCTCCCTGGAGACAGCATGTTTGTCAGTGTATGACACAACCCCACACCCTCAGGCATATACTGCAGCAGTACAACTACATGTCTGCCCCCCTGCCCTACACCTCCCTTTACGATGAATTACCACAACATCGGGGGTACCATACAGTCTTGGGTACTGTGCAAGCACCTCGTCCACCAGGACCTCCAGCTCCTTGCTTGTAAATGGACTGGCACGGATCTTCTCTGTCCTTTCCATCCCTGTGGACATGGAACACCTGTGCTGGAAGTGGGTGGTAAGGGGTCCCAGGCAGCAGGCTCTCTAGGCAGCAGCAGGATAGGGTCCCATGCAGCAGGCTCTGTAGGCTTCAGCAGGAGAAGGTCCCAAGCAGCAGGCTCTGTAGACAGCAGTAGGAGAGGGTCCCAGGCAGCAGGCTCTGTAGGCAGCAGCAGGAGAGGGTCCCAGGCAGCAGGCTCTGTGAGCAGTGGAAATGTGAGGCTCACTCCCACAGATTTATAGCCCCCTGGGGTAATTTCTTAGGTGCCAAGCTGCAACAATTGGTTGTCAAGGTCTGCCTTTTTCAAAAGCGTCCAATGACCGCCTCTGCAGTGGCGGAGCACGCCTTCCGTGATTTCCAAAACTGCATCATGCCACCGCAATTATCGCTCCCATTGGCTGTAGGCAATGCTCCATGGTGGTGATGCACCGCAGGGGCCCAGGGTGCTCTACCGCGGTGGTGCATTGTTCAAAAGCATCCAATGACTTCCTCCGCGGTGGCAGAGCACGCCTTCTGCGATTTTCAAAACTGCATCATGCCACCGCAATCATCACTCCCATTAGCTAAAGGCATTGCTCCATGATGGTGATGCACCACCTGGGCCAGATGGTAGCTACCGCAATTAGGATGGAGGAGCATTCCCACCGCCATTGTCCCATGTCTCCATGCCAAAGACTACTGCAGTTGTGTAAGGAGTGGTGCTAGTGACACACCGCCGGGGCCAGGCGGTAGCTACTGCGAGTAGGGTGGCGGAGCATGACCACAGCCCTCTTCCCATGTCTCCATGCCAATGCCAACCTCAGTTGTGTAAGGGGTGACACACCACCGGGGCCAGGTGTAAACTACCACGGGTAGGTTGGCATGCAATGGCAATGTCCATCAGGAACAGTTGAACACGTACAAAGTGGCAACATGGTGAAGGGCACATCATCGTCCATACAATGCTATTATTCCATGGAATCCACAGGTGCCCGCACATGCCATGGTTGGGTATGTGTGACGGACATTGGTCTGTAGTCCCTGCCATGTCAATTGTGCATTTGATGGTTGATGATGCGTGACAGTGTTGAAATGGACTCAACAATGCGTGCACTAATAATGTGTTGTGGGTCAGTGATGACCGCGACAAGGCTTGTCTCACTGTATGATGTTGTTACTTACTTGTACTTTTATATCTGCTCATACACACAATTGACAGTTTGCGGACTACTGCGATCATTTTGTTGTGGATGTGTGCCAAGTTTACATGATGCATTAAGGTGTGACAGGCACAGCAGATGAGTATGAGACAGTCATGCTCATTTTACACACATTGGTTGGATGGTACACTGCAAGGCATGCATATGTGAAATGTGGGGCTTAGTATATGTGCATTCACATTGACCTATGTGTTGTTTGAGGCACTTGTGTATAGTAAATGGAGAGGTGTGCCCTCTGTGTGGCTCAAACGTCCACCCATGTAACCTGGTATGTCACGCATTTCTCAGGGCAGTTTTTGTTTTTCCATGACATCCTTAACGGGATGTGCTGTTTCCATCTCATGATGGTTGTCATTGACATGTGTCTATTTTCATCTCAACTAAGAGGAGGGCTAATCTCCTACGTCACTTGACACTGCTGGAGGACATGGAGGGTGTTGCGATCATTCGCAAATTCCGCCTCAACACACCCACACTGAAGACCCTTTGTGATCTGTTGTAGCCCCACCTGCAGTCTCATCGCCACTACCCAACAGCTTTCACACCAACGTACAAATTGATGGCAGACCTCCATTTTTTTGCAACTGGTTCCTTCCAGGAGACCGTGGCCAGCACTGCAGGGATGTCTCAACCCATGTTCAGCCTGGTGCTGAGGGATGTTATTGCATCCATGATGATCTATAAGGACAGATACATACATTTCCCCAGGGGAGCATAATTGGCCGTTGTGAAGGGAGACTTCTATCCACTTGGGAACATCCCCCATGTTGTTGGTGCCATTGATTGCACACATGTCGGTCTGGTGCCACCACAGGCGAGTGAGCACATTTTTTGCAATCGTAAACATTTTCACTCGATCAATGTGCAGGTGGTGTGCCTGGCAGACATGACCATTTTGCATGTGTGTGCCAGATTCCCCGGCTCGGTCCATGACTCGTACATCCTGAGGAACAGCATTGTGCCGCAGATGATGGCAAATCCGCTTCCTGAGCGTGCTTGGATTGTGGGTGAGTATGCCTAGTAATATGACGTGCTGTGTGTGTGACCTGCTTCCCTCTGCCTGGGCAACATTGCAATGTGTGTTTGTCATTCCTAGGTGACTCTGCATATCCCAGCTGCCCATGGCTGCTGAGCCCACAACGTAATCCCAGAACCCCGGCTGATATGAGGTACTATGAGGCCCATGGCAGGACCCGTCTTGTCCTTGAGTGGACTTTTGGCCTGCTCATGTCAGGATTCTGGACAGGACTGAAGGTGCACTGTCATACTCGCCTGGGAAGGTCTGTAAGATCGTTGTGGCATGCTGTATGCTCTACAACATGGCCATTCAAAAGGGGATTCCCCTGCTCCTGGACGATAATGAGGACCCAAGGCCCCCGCCTTCCCAAGGACTTGATTCCAATGATGCGGACAGTGGAGAGGAGGAAGGAGTTGACATACGTCGACAGCTCATCACCCGCTACTTCACTTAAAGATAGGTGACAAGGTACAACTTGTACTATGTATGGTGTGATTGCTGTGGTCATTAAGGGCTATGTGCCGATGGTTCAGACATGGTACAAAAGGGGGTGGTGATGGACGGAGCATCTGAACCAATCAAACCCTCACACCCAGTCAAAAGATCTGGGTTTGATTCATCCCCATTCTTTAGCCCACTCTGCCACCCCAGTTCAGACATGGCTATATTGAAATCAGTCTGACCCTGTGCCTCATGGGAACAGTCCAGCCCGAACTGCCAAGCCATGCCTTCCCTGGACCGGAAACAAGCTTCCAAGGACCGGTTTCTGGCATTCCAGCCGTCTTCAGCCCGGCTTGCTTGAATCCAGTGGCAAAGTGAGCAAGGGACTCACGTCTGAGCATACCCTGCCACACTTATGGCAGCCAAAAGCAGTACAAAAGGGGGTGGTGATGGACGGAGCATCTGAACCAATCAAACACTCACACCCAGTCAAAAGATCTGGGTTTGATCCACCACCGTTCTTTAGCCCACTCTGCCACCCCAGTTCAGACATGCCTATATGCAAATCAGTCTGACCCTGTGCCTCATGGGAACAGTCCAGTCCGACCTGCCAAGCCATGCCTTCCCTGGACCGTAAACAAGCTTCCGAGGACCGGTTTCTGGCATTCCAGCCGTCTTCAGCCCGGCTTGCTTGAATCCAGTGGCAAAGTGAGCAAGGGACTCACGTCTGAGCATACCTTGCTACACTTATGGCGGCCAAAAGCGGTACAAAAGGGGGTGGTGATGGACGGAGCATCTGAACCAATCAAACACTCACACCCAGTCAAAAGATCTGGGTTTGATCCATCACCGTTCTTTAGCCCACTCTGCCACCCCAGTTCAGACATGGCTATATGCAAATCAGTCTGACCCTGTGCCTCATGGGAACAGTCCAGCCGGAACTGCCAAGCCTTGCCTTCCCTGGACCGGAAACAAGCTTCCGAGGACCCGTTTCTGGCATTCCAGCCATCTTCAGCCCGGCTTGCTTGAACCCAGTGGCAAAGTGAGCAAGGGACTCACATCTGAGCATACCCTGCCACACATATGGCGGCCAAAAGCGGTACAAAAGGGGGTGGTGATGGACGGAGCATCTGAACCATTCAAACACTCACACCCAGTCAAAAGATCTGGGTTTGATCCATCACCGTTCTATTGCCCACTCTGTCACCCCAGTTCAGACAGGCATATGTAAAGTCATCTGTGTGTGGAAATGTGGCATTGACATGTCATCTGTGAACATATACGGGACTCAGTTTGTTGACACTTGTTGCACATTGTGTTGTCTGCCTGAAGACTCATATAGATGGTTGGTGTAGTGTACTGTCTGTAATGACACACTCACACCAGTGACTTGTTCTGTTGTGTCTCCCTAGGTGCCTTGAAACTATCCATGCCTACATACTGTACATCTTTTGGATACATTACAAACATTTTGAACACTGTAAATATTCAACTAAAGACGAAGCTGAACCAATTGAAGTGTGTAAGGTATTTTATTTACAAAGTTGACATATGTGGGTTGCGGGCATATTTACATGAAGGTGGTAATGTAGTAGTAAGTTTACAGTCATGCTAAATGAGATGTAAGAGTAGACACCACATCAATGTGGTGACCCAGTCCAACAGACAGGTGCCATTCACAATGCAGTGGGGAAGAGGGTTGCCATCAGGGCCGGCTCCGTGACTGGCAATTGGCTCGTGCTTTGCCTCCAGAGACTCTCAGGCTCTTCTTTGGATGCCCCTTTGATCGCTTGGGTGGGGGGGCCCTGCTGCATGGCCAGCTGCATCTGAGGACTCACCCCTCACTGTGGCCTCAAGGTAGGATGGTGCACTGTGATCCTACAGCACAACAGAGGGAGGCTGAGGTGCTGTTTGTGACGCAGGCCTGTCCCTCAGTAACGCCACTGGCTGGCCCATGAGGTCCACCATTTGTCCCATGCGGGTGTCGATGGACCTCATCAGCAGGATGAGCTCATGTAATAGTTCTTCAGACCGGCCACTTTTTCCCTGGACCTGTTCGTAAGCCCCAATGACTCTGGTGAAGTGGTCCAGGGATGGTATCCCAACCTCCTGAGGTCTGGGGGTGACCCTGGCCCTCCCACCTGCCCTGCTGCCACGGACCTGTTGCCTCACCACTGTGGGTCCACGCTAAGTATGGGTGAAATTTGCCAATTCGCGGTCCGCAAATTCATGCGAAATGGCAAAAAAAATCAGCCAGATCGCTAATTTTCCCCTGAACTCGCTGATTTTTGTGCCATTTGCACAAATATGTGATCACGTCTGCCTGTAACTTTGCCAGCGCGCCAAAAGGTGCCAAGGTCCCTTGAGTGAGCTGCCCATTATAGTGGGGACGGGCGGGAAGACGTTTCATACCGCTAGTGTGTGGTGGACGGGGCCAAACGGGCGGGGCTTCTATGCGAGTTCACATGCAACTTGTTTATAAAGGGTCAGAGACCAAGCAGAGCCGCAGATGAGGAGAAAGCAGCCTCCTGGTCACCGGAGCTACACCGGGATGGCGCTCGGGAAACTCATGGATGCAAACATACGTTTGGCACAGGACTCCAGAATCCTTCAGATGTCCAAGATAGCTCTGCTGCGCATGTTGGTACAAAGCCATTCTGATCCTGCTCAGTGGGTTCAGGCGCATGCAGCTGCTGCTGCTGGACAATGTCCCATCTCATACTAAACTGCCCTGTACAGGCATATGCTGGTGCTGGGCAGTAGGGTGCAGTGGCATGCGGGTGCTCCACGCCTGGTACATGTGCATAAAGGTGCCAGGGGGGACACGTGTTTATTGGTGCTGTGTAGCAGGTTATGACTTTACATTTTGACTGCACCAGACGGTGGTACCACCTACACGGATCAGGAGCATCCAGGCACCAGACTTCATGTTGCAAGAACATAATGGTGCTGTGCGGTACGGGTATATATGTACTGGGGGCAAGGGGGCACTTAGCACAATGTGTGCTCACACCCAGAGGGCTACCAGGCAATTGAGCACAAATGATTTTCACACTGAGAGGGCTCCGGGGCAGTTCAGCAGCACGGGGGCTCACACCCACTGGGCCCCAGTGCAGTTCAGTAGCGCGTGGGCTCACAACCCCTGGACAGCTCAGTAGCACGGGGGCTCACACCCACAGGACTCCTGGGCAGTTTAGCAGCACCACCCTCTGGTTCATCACTGCCACCCTCTGGTTCATCACTGCCACCCTCTGGTTCATCATTGCCACCCTCTGGTTCACCACTGCCACCCTCTGGTTCATCACTGCCACCCTCTGGTTCATCACTGCCACCCTCTGGTTCACCACTGTCACCCTCTGGTTCATCCCTGTCACCCTCTGGTTTATCACTGCCACCCTCTGGTTCATCACAGCACCCTCTGGTTCACCACTGCCACCCTCTGGTACATCCCTGTCACTCTCTGGTTCATCACTGCCACCCTCTGGTTCATCACAGCACCCTCTGGTTCACCACTGCCACCCTCTGGTTCATCACTGCCACCCTCTGGTTCATCACTGTCACCCTCTAGTTCATCACTGCCACCCTCTGGTTCACCACTGCCACCCTCTGGTTCATCACTGCCACCCTCTGGTCCACCACTGCCACCCTCTGGTTCATCACTGTCACCCTCTGGTTCATCACTGCCACCCTCTGGTTCACCACTGCCACCCTCTGGTTCATCACTGTCACCCTCTGGTTCATCACTGCCACCCTCTGGTTCATCACAGCACCCTCTGGTTCACCACTGCCACCCTGTAGTTCACCACTGCCACCCTCTGGTTCATCACTGCCACCCTCTGGTTCATCACTGCCACCCTCTGGTTCACCACTGCCACCCTCTGGATCATCACTGCCACCCTCTGGTGCATGGCTGCCACCCTCTAGTTCGCCAATGCCATCCTCTGGATCATCAATGTCAATCTCTGGTTCATCACTGCCACCCTCTGGTTCATCACAGCACCCTCTGGTTCACCAGTGCAACCCTCTGGTTCATCACTGCCACCCTCTGGTTCACCAGTGCCACCCTCTGGTTCATCACTGTCACCCTCTGGTTCATCACTGCCACCCTCTGGTTCACCACTACCACCCTCTGGTTCATCACTGCCACCCTCTGGTTCATCACAGTACCCTCTGGTTCACCCCAGCCACCCTTTGGTACATCACTGCCACCCTCTGGTTTATCACTGCCACCATCTGGTTTACCACTGCCACCCTCTGGTTCACCACTGCCACCCTCTGAATCATCACAGCACCCTCTGGTTCACCACTGCCACCCTCTGGTTCACCACTGCCACCCTCTGGTTCACACCTGCCACCATCTGGTTCATCACAGCACCCTCTGGTTCACCACTGTCACCATCTGGTTCACCACTGTCACCCTCTGGTTCATCACTGCCACCCTCTGGTCAATCACTGCCACCCTCTGGTTCAACACTGCCACCCTCTGGGTCACCACTGCCACCCTCTGGTTCACCCCTGCCACCCTCTGGTTCATCACTGCAACCCTCTGGTTCTCCACTGCCACCCTCTGGTTCACCACTGCCACCCTCTGGTTCATCGCAGCACCCTCTGGTTCACCACTGCCACCCTCTGGTTCACCCCTGCCACCATCTGGTTTATCAATGCCACCCACTGGTTCACCACTACCACCCTCTGGTTCATCACTGTCACCCTCTAGTTCATCACTGTCACCCTCTGGTTCACCACTGCCACCCTCTGGTCCATCACTGCCACCCTCTGGTTCATCACAGCACCCTCTACTTCACCACTGCCACCCTCTGGTTCACCACTGCCACCCTCTGGTTCATCACTGCCACCCTCTGTTTCAAGACTGCCACGCTCTGGTTCATCACAGCACCCTCTGGTTCACAACTGCACCTTCTGGTTCATCACAGCCCCCTCTGGTTCATCACTGTAGATTATGCGGAGAAAGAATACCTGCCCGGCCTCAACCGGGGGCTGGTTAATGTGTTACTGAATTTGAGCTTCAAGTCCGGCACCTGCTTCCTTATCTGTAAGTGCTTCCTGTTGTGTGGTGAATTTTTGTGACAGCCTGGAGCAGTGTGCCATACTTGTAACTATTCTCTGACCCTGCTTCGAGGGTCAGAGCAGGGTCAGAGAATAGTTGCAAGTCGGCAACAACTCTGGAGGCGCCGCTGAGGAAGCACTTACAGGGTTAGAGCAGGTGCCCAAGTTGAAGTTAATTTCTTTGTAACCATTTTGTAAATGGTTACAAAGAAATTAGCTTCAACTTGGGCACCTGCTGTAACCCTGTAAGTGCTTCATGTACTTCAGTTTTTGAAAATTCGTCCTGCATGCGATTTCGCTGATTTTTCTGCAATTTCGCGAGATTCGCGGACCACGAAATTGCAGAAAATCTGCAAATTCCGCGAACCGAATGGTTTTTACGCCCATATTTAGTCCACGCACACTCTCCCTGTCATTCACTGTTGTTGGTGTGGGCAGGTCGTCCACTGGGACAGGGAGGGTACTGCAGGTGGCACTTGTGGTGGTGGTGGTGGTGGTGGCGGTGGTGGAGGCAGAGGCAGCAGACGTGGTGGTGGGGAGGATGGGTGCCTGGGACCTGGTGCTCCCTGGCACACCAGATAGGCCGGCCTGGAGCTCATCGTCCAGAGATTCCTGGGAGTCTACATCCAAGAGTCTATGTGCCGGGGTGGAGACTGGCTCTGCATTCGTTGTTGTCATCCTCAGCAGTGAGTTCTTGGTCCCCTGTGGATTAGATGGGGAATGGTCAGTGTTGTGCACTGTGCAAGAATTATGTTAGCTGTGTGTCATACACTGTCTGTACACTACACAATTAACAGTTCATCACAATTTTGTGTAAGTGCAATACTGTGCCTCATCACATGATGCAGTGGTACATAAATTACTCGTACATGTCAGGTATCGATGCATTGCATGCAAGTGGTGATGTGTGTAGTGATGCAGGTCTCCCACCAACAAACAGCCAGCCCAGGAATTATGGCTTCATACCTGTGAATTTGTTTAGTGAACAATGCAATGGCTTCACAGTGCTTTTGGGAGGGAGGGAGTGCTCCATGCTGCTGGGGTGGTGTGGGCCACAGGGGGCATGGTGGGAGATGCAGTACAGGCCTCCCTCTTACATACAGGCCTCCCGGAGAAGATGGCTACCAACCTGTTAGTTTGTATGGTGTACTGCAATGGCTTCCAGGAGCTCCTGGGTGGTGTGGGGAGGGCTCCATCTTGCTGGGGTGTGGGACAGGGGGCATGGTGGGAGTTGGACTACAGGCCTCCCTCCCACATACAGGGCTCCCAGAGAAGATGGCTACCTACCTGTTTGTTTGTTGTACTGTAATGGCTTCCAGGTGCCCCTGGGTGGTGTGGGGAGGGCTCCATCTTGCTGGGGTGTAGGACAGGGGGCATGGTGGGAGTTGGAGTACAGGCCTCCCTCCCACATACAGGCCTCCCAAAGAAGATGGCTACCTACCTGTTAGTTTGTTTGGTGTACTGCAATGGCTTCCAGGTGCTCCTGGGTGGTGCGGGGAGGGCTCCATCTTGCTAGGGTGTGGGACAGGGGGCATGGTGGGAGTTGGAATACAGGCCTCCCTTCCACATACAGGCATCCCAGAGAAGATGGCTACCTACCTGTAAGTTTGTTTGGTGAACAATGCAATGGATTCACAGTGCTGGTGGGAGGGAGGGAGTGCTCCATGATGCTGGGGTGGTGTGGGCCACAGGGGGCATGGTGGGAGTTGGAGTACAGGCCTCCCTCTTACATACAGGCCTCCCAGAGAAGATGGCTACCTACCTGTTAGTTTGTATGGTGTACTGCAATGGCTTCCAGGAGCTCCTGGGTGGTGTGGGGAGGGCTCCATCTTGCTGGGGTGTGGGACAGGGGGCATGGTGGGAGTTGGACAACAGGCCTCCCTCCCACATACAGGGCTCCCAGAGAAGATGGCTACCTACCTGTTAGTTTGTTTGTTGTACTGCAATGGCTTCCAGGTGCCCCTGGGTGGTGTGGGGAGGGCTCCATATTGCTGGGGTGTGGGACAGGGGGCATGGTGGGAGTTGGACCACAGGCCTCCCTCCCACATACAGGGCTCCCAGAGAAGATGGCTACCTACCTGTTAGTTTGTTTGTTGTACTGTAATGGCTTCTAGGTGCCCCTGGGTGGTGTGGGGAGGGCTCCATCTTGCTGGGGTGTAGGACAGGGGGCATGGTGGGAGTTGGAGTACAGGCCTCCCTCCCACATACAGGCCTCCCAAAGAAGATGGCTACCTACCTGTTAGTTTATTTGGTGTACTGCAATGGCTTCCAGGTGCTCCTGGGTGGTGTGGGGAGGGCTCCATCTTGCTAGGGTGTGGGACAGGGGGCATGGTGGGAGTTGGAGTACAGGCCTCCCTTCCACATACAGGCCTCCCAGAGAAGATGGCCACCTACCTGTAAGTTTGTTTTGTGAACAATGCAATGGATTCACAGTGCTGGTGGGAGGGAGGGAGTGCTCCATGCTGCTGGGGTGGTGTGGGCCACAGGGGGCATGGTGGGAGTTGGAGTACAGGCCTCCCTCTTACATACAGGCCTCCCAGAGAAGATGGCTACCTACCTGTTAGTTTGCATGGTATACTGCAATGGCTTCCAGGAGCTCCTGGGTGGTGTGGGGAGGGCTCCATCTTGCTGGGGTGTGGGACAGGGGGCATGGTGGGAGTTGGACTACAGGCCTCCCTTCCACATACAGGGCTCCCAGAGAAGATGGCTACCTACCTGTTAGTTTGTTTGTTGTACTGCAATGGCTTCCAGGTGCCCCTGGGTGGTGTGGGGAGGGCTCCATCTTGCTGAGGTGTAGGACAGGGGGCATGGTGGGAGTTGGAGTACAGGCCTCCCTTCCACATACAGGCCTCCCAAAGAAGATGGCTACCTACCTGTAAGTTTGTTTGGTCAACAATGCAATGGATTCACAGTGCTGGTGGGAGGGAGGGAGTGCTCCATGCTGCTGAGGTATGGGACAGGGGGCATGGTGGGAGTAGTATTGCAGGCCTCCCTCCCACATAGAGGCCTCCCAAGCAAGATGGCTACCTACCTGTTAGTTTGTTTGGGTTACAATGCAATGGCTTCACAGTGCTTGTGGGAGGAAGGGAGTGCTCCATGCTGCTGGGGTGTGGGACAAGAGACATGGTCGGAGTAGTAGTGCTGGCTGACTGCGCTCATGCTCCCATGGTTATATTGCTTGCTACGTTTAGGGTACATGGGAGTGGGTGTCTGTTGGATCTGTGAGACAGGTTTTAGTGGTTGTGTGGTGCAGATGGGTGTGATTTGTCTGGTGTGGTGTGTTTTTGGATGTGCAAAACAGTACATATCAGTGTGATGGTTGACATTTGTTTGTACTTACCAGCTTTCACTCCCCCTGATACTCCTGTGAGACTCTCAGGATGCAGTATGGCAAGCACCTTCTCCTCCTATGGAGTGAATGTTTAATGTGGGATGGCAGGGCCAATGCCAGTCTGGTTAGCAATGGTTCCCAGTTCTTGCTTCTCCTCTCTTTGACAACCCTCTTGAGATCATGTCACCGCGTCATGATCTACTTCTTGGATCACAGAGTGAACCCTACTGCATTGGACCCTTTGTACTATCCTTTCCCACATTTGAGTCCTTGTTGCTAATGGTGTCTGTTGGACCAGGCTACCAAACAGTTGTGGTTCCACTCTGACTATCTCATATACCATGACTGTCAACTCACTCTCTGGAATTTGGGTATTTTCTGTGATGCCATGGTGTGTGGAGTTTGAAGGGTTTGTGGGTGCAGGGGTGTGGGTGGTGGGTGTGGTGTTTTTGTGAGAGGTGTGTTATGTCCTGGGGATTGATGCTGCTGGTGTGATGGTGATGGTGGTGGTGGGTGTGCTGTGTTCTCCTGCCTCTCCTGTCAGATCTGGTGGAGGCCCTTCTCTTCTGGAGTGTTGCAAAGGATTATGGTCAGTGAAGGGGCTGGTTTTATACACAGCTGTGTGGGTGTGTCCACACAGGATTTGGCTGTCAGGTCTGTTGTGGGGGTAACAACAACAATAGAAGGGGGCTCCCCGTAGGGTTACTCAATGATATACAGGCAGGCCAAGGGGGGACAAAACCACTGTGAAAAGAACAAGGAAAATACCCTGCCGCTTGATCAGAGGAGGTCCTAATAAAAGGATCCTATTTCGATAGAAAGAGGGGGTGGTTAACACAGTGATTGAAGCTGAACACGGCAAAATTATGTCATTCCAAGAAGGATCAACAACATATTATGAAAAAATATATTTTTTATTATTATTCTTACTTTTTTCCTTTAAATATATTCAAATCACATACATATAAGAATTTATACATTAGCTGGTTATAGAAAAGAGCACAAGAACAAAATTTCATTTCAAAATTAAGAACTGCCCATACTTCATACACACTACCACAGTCTCTTTTTCATTAGTTCCGCCGGCTGCCTCGGTCGGCCAACTACATGGTACAGGACACTCCTATGTCCTGTACCATGTAGTTGGCCGACCGAGGCAGCCGGCGGAATCCAGACTAACGAGAATGACCGACATATAGACGGGACTTGCAGATTCTGCAGCCCGAGTTTGAGTGAAACGCAGTCGGTGGAATCCCCAAGTAGGAACGCGGTTGGTTCTCACTCCGAGCCACATGTACACTCGATTTGTTCATCTAGAGCTGACCAGGGGTACCGCAAAGGAAAGATACCAGGGAGTGCAGGAACGCCCACGTCCCATCGGTTACCCAGCAGTCTCTACTCATGAAGTGAACTAAATAACTCACAACACTATCAAACTTAAGAATGCTAAAAAATAATTCTCGAGGGTTGGATGTCGGAGTTTGATCACGGTGTGGTCAAGAAAAAGTAGGACACTATTAAACCGACAGAGGAATTATATACGGAGTCCTCTAACCTCGGGAACTAATGAAAAAGAGTCGGTCCTTATGAAAAAATACTCAAGGTGGCCCTAATCCTACAGGTGTACCGAAGATAACTAAACAGATTTTTATCACTATTTTCTGCCCAACGAACTACCCTGGCCCTGATGAAGGTGTAGCCACATTAGCTGTACACCGAAACGCGCGTCACAACCAAATTAAGATCTATTGTTGTCTATATCAGGACTAGATAAATGGATTAATGAGAGCTGAATGTCTTTACCTTAGTTAGGAAAACCCCTGTGTGAATGACTGTGGTAGTGTGTATGAAGTATGGGCAGTTCTTAATTTTGAAATGAAATTTTGTTCTTGTGCTCTTTTCTATAACCAGCTAATGTATAAATTCTTATATGTATGTGATTTGAATATATTTAAAGGAAAAAAGTAAGAATAATAATAAAAAATATATTTTTTCATAATATGTTGTTGATCCTTCTTGGAATGACATAATTTTGCCGTGTTCAGCTTCAATCACTGTGTTAACCACCCCCTCTTTCTATCGAAATAGGATCCTTTTATTAGGACCTCCTCTGATCAAGCGGCAGGGTATTTTCCTTGTTCTTTTCACAGTGCTGTTGTGGGGGTAGTCCTGGGAATTGTATGTTTCTGTTTGGCATTTTTCCTTTTCATTTGGTTGTGTTTTGTGTATTTGGGGGGCATGGCTACTTTGGTTTGTGCAATTTTTTGCATTGCGGCCGCCATGTTTTTCATGTATCGTCCGCTGCGGAAGCTATGCTGCAGCTCTTCCGCTGTCTCTCACATTCACTCCTGTATGCGACCGCGCCGGTCGGAAACAGTGGATCGTACCGCTGGACCATCCGGGATATACTAATTTCCTGTGCGGAGTCTCCGCTGTGCTTGCGGTGGGTTGTAGCTTTACCGCTGGGGTCGATTTTTTAACGTAACCGCCCATGTCGGGCGGTTTTAGCTAGCCCGCTTCCGCGGAGGTCGGGTTTTTTACATGTTTTTCCTAAATTTGACCACCGGTTTCTCCACGGTGCGGGTGGGCTTCCCTCCTCCATGGCTGTCGGGGTAACTTTCCGCCTGTCATCCTAATGGGGCCCTTTGGTCTTACGCGGTTATGTTTGCTCGGTGCTGGAGTATGGACACTGCTGTCATTGCACCTACTGTGTTCTATTTTTCTAGGGATCAGGGTGGGTGGGCGGTATTGAGGGGTGGGTTTGTTCTAGGTTTGGTTTTTGATCAGTTAATTGATCAGGGGTTACCCATACTTATGTCTTATATTTCTCTTTTCATCATTTTGTAGACTACACTCCCTTTTTCTGCTCCCTCTATTCTTTCATACAAATCACCACTACATCCAATAAGCAAAGTTGGTTGGTGCAACAACCTTAGTTTACCCATGTGGATACATGTGAGTACTGGGTACCTCCACCAAAGACCTTCCCAATTGCTACCCACCATTAATCATATGCTAGATAATGGTACACAGCCTTTTCAAAAACCTCAACATAATCTCCCGAAATATGAAAGTCATAAAATAATGGGCTACTTAGTGAAAATGAAAGGGGACATCATTCCCCTACAAGAAACCAAATTAGCGGACAAGGAGACGGCGATCCTCAGAAATAACTGGATTTCACACGTGGCATGGTTCCAACAAATCAAAATAAAATGGGGTCATTACCGTAATCTCAAAACATTCCAATATCTCCCTCGAGTCATTCACATGCGCTGAGGAAGACAGATTCCTTATCACAAACCCTCTCAGGTGAGAGGACTCCTTTCACATTCTTAACATCTAAGGCCCAAATACTGATGACACTACTTTTTGGGAAGAGATATCTAGTAAAATAGGCTGCCTTCCTCAAAATGACCTTGTAGTAGTAGGCAGGGACGGTGCTGAGACAGAATATCTAGGTGGAAATGGCGCCTTACACAAATATCAAGTTAAAAATATCACAATTCAAAAATATCAACAGCAAGAATATCGTGGTCAAGAATATTGAATTTAAGGTTCAAAATATTGTTAAAAAAATTTGGAAGTCATTAATATTGTTTGCAAAAATAATGGTTGTTAAAATATTGAGTTTTTAATTAGTTATGTATTTTAGTTTACATTTTTTATGTATGTGATGAATGTTGTTTTGTATAGGTAATGTTTATGTTTTTTAATACATGTGATTACATTTTTAGTAGTTATGAATTTTATTTTAATTACATTTTGCATTTTTTAGTTCCGTGGCGGGTGTTGGGTTGATAGGGGAATAAGGTGGGAAGTAATTTAATTATAATAAATTATTGATTATTTTTTATTTATTTAGATTTTTGCTTTAATTGTTGGAAATAATTTATTTGTAATTAATTTTTACAAATAATTAATAATTGGTTCTTAATTAATATTTAATAATTAATAAGTAATTAGGGTAATTGTGTATTTTATTTTAGGTGCAGATTGTGGGATTTATAGGGGTAAAGCTTGGGAAGTAATTTATTTTTGGATTAATTCATAATTAGTTGTTAATTTATAGTAACTAATAAATTGCTAATTAATTATTGCAATTGTGTGATTTTGTTAGGTGTGGTATGCAGGGTTTATGGGGTAAAGGGTGGGAAGTAATTTTTTTCAATTGATTAATAATTAATTAATGATTAGATTAAGAATGTTTATTAATAGAAAAGCAATTACGGAAATTGTGTAATTAATTTTAGGTGCAGGTTGTGGGGTTTAATGGGGTAAAGGGTGGGATGTAATTTATGTTTAATCAATTAATAATTCGTTTTTAATTCATATTAACCAATTAATTAATAATTAATTATGGCAATTTTGTCTTATTTGTTTAGGTATGGGTTGTAGGGTTAATTGAGTAAAAGGTGGGAAGTAATTTGTGTTTAAATAATTAAAAAATAGTTCATATTTGTTTATTTTTTGTGTGTAGGTTGTTTGTTATAGGGTTATAGTGTGAAAAAATTAATGTTACTTACTTTATAATTAGTTGTTAAACACTATTAGTTTTGTTAATTGAAAATAAGTTTTAATTGTGTAATTGACTTTTGTACAGTTTAGTTTTAGATTTGGGTTGTGGAGATTATACGGGTAAAGTGTAGGAAGTTAAATCATTTTTATGAGTTTTCATTTATTTTTTAATTAATAATATTTGCTTAATTGCTAATTAATTATGTTAGTTGAGAAAGTACATTTTTTAAAATTTAGATGTGAGTTGTAAATTGTGCGGTGTTATAGGGTAGGAAGTAAAAAAAAGTAAATGTATTTAATAATTAATGTTTTTGTTTCAAAATAATTTTCATTAAAAATATTTATTTCTTATTTGATATAATATAATATTTGTAGGTATTTCTCATATGTATTTTACATTATAGTATGTTTTTTAAAATTAACTGACAAGGTAGCGCACGGCTGCCAGGAGCGTTCTGCGCGATCACTGACTAGCGTATTTTAAAAAATTATTTCTTTGCTTTCAGGTCTGCTGGGACCCTTCGTTTTTACCTCTCCCTCACTTGCACGGTAAATTGTGACCTCACCGCCGCTTGGCGGGTCCGATGCCTGGGATGGGCCGCCATCTTGGAGTGGGGTGGAGGCGCTAACATCCGCCAGCGCTTTACTGCGCATGTGCCAGCGAGGGAACGCCTACTTAAGGCGAGTCCCTGGTTCCCCTCGCTCTGACAAGATAGCGCACGGCTGCCAGGAGCGTTCTGCGCACTCACTGACTAGCGTATTTTTAAAAATTATTTCTTGGCTTTCAGGTCTGCTGGGACCCTTTGTTTTTACCTCCCCCTCACTTGCACGGTAAATTGTGACCTCACCGCCGCTTGGCGGGTCCGGTGCCTGGGGTGGGCCGCCATCTTGGAGTGGGGTAGAGGCGCTAACATCCGCCAGCGCTTTACTGCGCATGTGCCAGCGAGGGAACGCCTACTTAAGGCGAGTCCCTGGTTCCCCTCGCTCTGACAAGGTAGCGCACGGCTGCCAGGAGTGTTCTGCGCGCTCGCTGACTAGCGTATTTTTAAAAATTATTTCTTTGCTTTCAGGTCTGCTGGGACCCTTCGTTTTTACCTCCCCCTCACTTGCACGGTAAATTGTGACCTCACCGCCGCTTGGCGGGTCCGGTGCCTGGGGTGGGCCGCCATCTTGGAGTGGGGTAGAGGCGCAATCATCCGCCAGCACTTTACTGCGCATGTGCCAGCGAGAGAACGCCTACTTAAGGCGAGTCCCTGGTTCCCCTCGCTCTGACAAGGTAGCGCAGGGCTGCCAGGAGCGTTCTGCGCGCTCGCTGACTAGCGTATTTTTAAAAATTATTTCTTTGCTTTCAGGTCTACTGGGACCCTTCGTTTTTACCTCCCCCTCACTTGCACGGTAAATTGTGACCTCACCGCCGCTTGGCGGGTCCGGTGCCTGGGGTGGGCCGCCATCTTGGAGTGGGGTAGAGGCGCTAACATCCGCCAGCGCTTTACTGTGCATGTGCCAGTGAGGAAACGCCTACTTAATGCTCCTCCCCTAGCGTAGCGGGATCGCGTAGCGGGCGCGCCTTCGCATGGCCGGAGTCGTGCCAGAGTGCTGCCCGTCTGCGCCCGTCCGCGCTAAGGCCGTGCGGGACGCTGCGGGTAGGAGACATCTGTACGTGCGCCGAGATGCTCACATACTCCAGAGAGAGCCTATGTTCTATCGGCCAGGCCATTAATCGGTGCCGGCTCCCTCCTGTTCACCATCTCTGCGGCCCGTACCATTGCCCCTGTAACAGATGGGTGCTTGACCTTCCGAGGTCTATCCGGAAAGGCACGCCAGTTGGCCCCCGTGTTAAGGGTCTTGCTACCCTTCTTGCGGGTCTTGAATTTGAATGTCAGATCGGTATCGAAACATCATCAAGACATCTATGATCTAATTGAGGATGAAGCCCCCGACGTTTTTGCCATCACAGAAACCTGGCTTCAGGACGCGGATGCAGCTATTATCAATCTAGCTTGCCCCCCTGATTATTCCATGTACACCCTAAATCGATCATCGAGAGGTGGGGGTATAGCCCTTATAGTCAGGTCCTGTTTCGCCTGCATGTGGAGCGGCCTTAACATCGCCGGTTGCGAAAGCGCCTCTTTTAAGATTTCAGTCAGCCCCCAGTTTACGCTCTCTGGGATGGTTGTCTACTGTCCTCCGGGTAGCGATGTGGTGTTCAGAAATTCATTCCCCGATGTTGTCAGCACATTAGCTATGGGTTGCGCTAATTATTCCATCTTGGGTGATCTGAACCTACATTTCGATACTCCGACCAACCCGGCGGTACGCAGCATCTCTGCTGACTTAGAGGCTTTTCAGCTCTCCCAGCAGGTATCTCAGCCTACTCATGTAGGGGGACATATCTTGGACCCCTTCTTTACCAATCTGGCTGAGACTAAGGTTACATCCATCTCCCCGCTAGGGTGGACAGATCATTTTTTGGTGACCATCCAATGCCCCTTACCCGTGACCCCCTCCATCCCTTCGGTCAGAAGAGTATCCAGGAGGCTTTGAAATAAACTTAGGCTGGATGATCTCCACCGTCTCATAGCAGTAGTGCCGTTGGGCCAATTTAATGATGTGGAAGCGGGCTACGACCATTTCTGTACTTGGATTTCCAGGGCCTTGGACTCTCTGATTCCCATTGTTTCGAGTAAAATCAGTACCAGAGAGTCGAGCCCCTGGTATGACAGTGCTCTACGTGCCTTGAAGGGAACCTGCAGACGGGCGGAGAGAGCATGGCGTAAGTCTTATGAGGCTGATTTGAAAGCCGCATATGTTGCTTCCGTCAGGATATACCACCGGGCCATCTGTCGGGCCCGTGCGGCATTTTATGCCGCCGAATTCTGGAACAGCTCAAACCCGTCAAAGACCATATTCAAGGCTGTGAAAGATCTTTTGGCGAAGCGGACTTCCTCTGTGGCTGTGGGGTCTACCTCCCATTGCGAGTCCCTGGCCTCTTCTTGGGAAAGGTCCAGGCTATCTACCGGCCCTTCCCTAATACGGGGACCGACCTGGGAGTCTCAGATGGGGCTTCAAGCCACCTTACCCTGCATTCTTTTCCTCCACTACTCCCGGAGGGGTTTGATAAACTTGCCTCGCAGGTCAAATCTGGCTCTCCGTCGGATCCAGTAAGACCTGCTCTTTTTAGAGATCAGGCCTTCTTGGGACGCTCTGCTGTATGTTCCTTGGTCAACCTCTCACTGGATTCGGGTGTGGTTCCAACTAAATGGAAGCAGGCGGTGGTTTCCCCAATCATCAAAAAGCCTACCTTGGACCCATCGAAGCCCGAAAGCTACTGCCCTATTTCACTGTTACCCTGGCCGGCGAAGATAATGGAGTCTCATGTTAATCTGGCCCTGTCAGAACATCTTGCCCGGACTAATGCCCTTGACCCCACGCAGAATGGCTTCCGTGCTGGACACAGCACGGAGGCCGCCCTCCTCGTGAAGGTAGAGCATCTACGAGCGGTGTTGGATGCTGGTCAGACGGCGGTGCTGATACTATTAGACCTCAGCGCCGCCTTTGACACGGTCTCCCACAGTATCCTATTGCACCGGCTCGAGGAGATTGGCGTCGGGGGCCAGGCCTTGCAGTGGTTCCGCTCCTTCCTCGACAATCGTTCCTTCTGTGTGGCCATCCCTCCCTTCAAGTCCAATTTCCAGCCGCTGGCCATGGGGGTTCCGCAGGGATCCTCGCTGAGTCCCACGTTATTCAATCTATACGTGAGACCGCTGGCTGAGGTTGCTAGGCAGTGGTGCCTGACCCTGGTCTCATATGCCGACGACACACAGCTGGCGGTTACTCTCAGCGGGGATGCGGAACAAGATGCCCCCAGGTTCCAGAATGGACTGAAGGCGGTGGCCAGCTGGCTGACGGGGAACTGTCTCCAGCTTAATGCCACCAAGACAGAAGTTATGATTGTCGGAAAGAGAGTGGAATTATGGGGTGACCAATGGTGGCTGACAGAGTTGGGGCCGACTCCGACTCCGGTGTCGGAACTGAAAAACCTGGGAGTTTGGCTGGATGCTGGTCTTACCTTTGTTGGCCACACTAAGAAAACAGCAGTGTGCTGTTTTGGCCTCCTTAGGGGTTTAAGACCTGTCCTCAAATGTTTTGATGCCCCAACCAGGCAGCTGGTAATCCAGGCCACTGTCATCTCTCACCTGGATTACGCCAGCTCTCTCCTGGTGGGAGCTAACCTGGCATAAATCACCCGCTTACAACGGGTACAAAATGCTGCGGCTAGAGCGATTGTTGGCCTGCCCAGATTTTGTCCTGTGTCAAATGTCTTTCGCTCCTTGCACTGGCTTCCAGTGAGGAAGCAAATCCATTTCAAGGTCCTTTGTTTGACCTTTAAAACTTTGAAAGGTATAGGCCCCAAATCATGTCTAGCTTCCTGTCCTTTTACGTACCTACACGCACCCTCCGTTCTCAAGGCCAGGCTCTTGCTGTGGTCCCTAGATTCAGGCTCTGCCATGCGGGTGGACGCTCCTTTAGTGTAAAAGCTGCAACCATCTGGAACTCCCTTCCGGTTGAAATCCGCCTGTTGGAGGACCTTATGCTTTTCCAGAAAGCTATAAAAACTTTCTTGTTTTAGTCAGTCTTCTTAGTGGCCTTCCCTGTTTGGTTCCTGTTATGTTATGTCCTACCTTGTCACTGCGCCAGGACGCTCCTTCGCTGGAGCAGCTGTGCGCATAACAAATATCGCTAACATAACATAACATGACATAATATTAAATATATGTGTATTTGAATTTGTAACATATTTATATCTTTTTTATTTATTTTGTCTTTTAAATTTTGTTATTGTTTTTGAAATGTTGGTTGTTTTTAATTTTGAACTAACTGGAGTAAGAATATTAATTGTTACTCCTCTGCAATCCAACATTTTCCTTACTGTTGTACGTAATTTGTACCCCTCTTCTATCAAACCCTTTCCCTACTTTTACAATTATTGGAGTGATAATAATGCTTTTTATACCACCACTATCCAACACATTCTCTATTGTTGTACTCACTGGAGTGGGAATAGCAATTTTTACCTCACCGCTATCCAACACTTTTTTTTACTGTTGCACTCACTGGAGTGGGAATAGTAATTTTCACCTCTCTGCTATCCAACAAATGCCCTACTTTTGCACTCACTGGAATGGGAAATTTAAGTTTGAAGAGTTTTAAATAGTCTAATGCTTTAATTTATAATAGAATGTTTTTTAATTAGATTTTATGTTATTATTACACATATATTCATATTTGTAAAAGTTAATGTCATTTTACAATTATAACATAAATTAAAATGAATAGTTTATTACCTGATTTACAATCAATATATATGTATTATTATGTATGTGTGTTTAACTTTTTTAATTATGTTTATGTATTATTATATTTTAATTGCCATTACATCCACTTTTTTATATTAATTTTATTATTTAACATATTTAATATGTATTATTTTATATATATATATATATATACATAAATGTACAATAATATATGTATATATATATTTTGTTCAACTGTATTGTTTACATCAATTTTTTTTCTCTCAATATTTTTGTATTTACCTTTTTAAGTGTAGGGAATCGATATTGTTAGAACAAGAAATACATTAACTGTAATTGTCGCATACCATCGCCCTATACCACAACACACTTTCCCAACTTACACAGAAGAAATACGAATATAATAAAATCCTGAGTGAAAGAGCAAGAGTGTGGATAAACAAATTTATAGGCCTTAAATTATGTGAAGCTAATAAAGCAGGTAAGATGCTAGCCTCCTACCTCAAACTCAAATAAAACCAAAACAGAATCACAACAATTAAGAATTCCAAAAAAGTAATTCATACTAACTCAGAGAAGATACTAGACACTTTCAACAATTTCTATGAAAGTCTATATCGGAATGACCAAACCTTTGATCCACCTAAATGTTGAAAGTACCTAGAGAAAATTAGAGTCCCTCAGATTCAGAAACTGACAAAATTGAACTCAGTAGACCGATATCCATCACCAAAGGGTCAAAAGCATTTAATACACTAAAAGAAAACAAAAGCCCCAAGTCCGGACAGCTTTACAGCTAAATTTAATAAATCCTTCCCCAGTCCTTTACAACCGATCATGCTGTCCCTATTGAACCACATCTCTAACTCTGGCCTAGTAGCGGGTACGATCACTGAAATCCAACATTATCGTGATCTCAAAAGACGGGAAAGACCCAACACTGCCTAAACACTACAGAGCGATCACCTTCATTAATGTAGATTGCATATTCTATGCCAAGATATTAGCAGCATGTCTCAATGTATATCTCCCCCAGCTGATAAGCAGTTACCAAGTTGTTTTTCTTAGGAACCGATTGTCAAAAGACATCATGTGCCTCCTATTCATTGTCCTCGACTACGTGGAAAAGTCATCCTTATCTTCTGTTGCAACAACACTGAACGCCGAAAAAGAGTTTGACAGAGTATCTTGTGCTTTTTTAGAACACTGCTTGTAATCCTTCAACCTTGGATATACTTTCATAAAAATTATCATGGCTCTCTATGAAAACACAATCGCACATATCTCGATTAATTGTTACCTGCAACTTCCACTTAGCCTACAACAAGGCACAAGGCAGAGCTACCCTCTCTCCCCATATTTATTTCTCTTTGCACTAGAACCCCTGTTATTAGATATTTTAAAAAATCACCAGTGATCTCCAGAATCGGATTCAATGATAAAAATGTTAAATTGGCCGCCTACGTAGACGACATATTGATAGTCACGGAAAGCTCAAGTCCCTCCATACAAGCCCTCATGTCCACCACAGAGACCTATGCCACATTTTCAAGGTACAAACTAAACAGAGACAAATTTGAGGTGAAACCATTAAACATTCACTGTACAAAGGAGTGACTAAGTATCAAAAACCTGGGAGTTTGGGTGGACTCTGCTTTAAAGTTCACGCACCACACCAAAAAAGTTGCCGCCACATGCTTTGGTGTTTTGCGTAACATCAGGCCCATTCTGAAGTTCTTTGATTGCCGCACTCGTCAACTTATCATCCAGGCGACCATTCTCTCCAGACTGGACTATGCGAGCTCCCTTTTATTGGGAGCTAACCTAGCTGAAATCACTAGATTGCAAAGAGTTCAGAATGCGGCCGCCAGGGCTCTGGTTGGTCTCCCGCGCCATTCCTCTATATCGGGAACCTTGAAGAAACTGCACTGGCTCCCGGTGGGCAAAAGGGTCCAGTTCAAAGCATTGTGCTTCGCTTTCAAAATTCTTAAAACCTCCTCCCCCCCAATGCTTCGCCCACTTCTGTCAGAGTACATCCCTAGGAGATCACTCCGGTCAGAGGGGCAGCATCTTGCGATCGTCCCCCGCACCAGACTGGCTAGAGTGGGCGGCCGCTCTTTCAGTTTCCTAGCGGCCAAGCTATGGAATAGTCTCCCTGAAGCTATCCGCGGGATTCAGGATCTTCTAGTCTTCAGAAAGGCTATCAAAACACACCTCTTTCAACAATAGTTCCCTCCTTAGCGTCTCCACCTCACTGTACTCTGTCCTTCCGCAGCGCCGGGACGCCCCTTTGCTGAGGCAGCCGTGCGCTATATAAATCACTATAGCATAGCATAGCATAGCATAGCATCAGTTTTATCCTGGCAGACCAGTTACATAAAATATTTGGGAATCGAGTTCGGATTAGACCTGACAGATAACATTAAACATACCAAAAACATTACCCTTCAGAAAATAAATGGCCTCTTGAGCACATTGTCTCCTAAATGTATTACCTGGTGGTGAAGAATACAAACTATATAAATGATGATCACTCCCATAACAATTACCTCATCAACATGCTGCATTTACTATTATCAGAAGACTTCAATCACAGACTCGATAAACTGATCTCTGGATTTATATGGCAAGATAAAAAAGCTGGAATTGCCTTGAAAAATCTTAGACTCCACAAAACACTATGGGGAGTTAACTTGGCCAAATTCAGAGATTACCAAACTGCTTTTCTGGCCAAACAGGTTTCATTCTGGATTCACCCCCTGAGTAACTATACTCCAGTATGGCTAGAAGTAGAAAGGGCTTTACTAAACAACTCAAACCCACTAACTTTGTTAACAATGAGCACAAAGCACATTGATAAATCCAAATATGCATTTTAGAACACACAAAAATCACTCCTGAAGATGGACAAGAAACTACCCTCAGGTATAAGTTTCTCTAACATGGCTTCACTCTGGAACAACCAGTACTTTAAATATAATGGCAAAACTATGCACTATCAATTATGGATAGACAAGTGTATCTACTTCTCATACTAACTTGGCTCACCTTCACAAACCCTAACCACCTCTGACTTCCAGAAATCATTCCACCTAGAAGGAATGGAGTTCTACAACGTTCTTGAAATCAAACCCGCCATTTGGAAATCTAAGTGTCATAATGACAGACCTTCCCTACCAGATCTTATATTGAAACTTAACAAATCTGGGGATAAATTATCCCACCTGTATAATCTTCTACGCCCAAGGACAACACAGATAAACAAAAAGATAACAGCCTTCTGGCAAAACCATTCTTTCAAGCTCATAACAGACTCAGATTGGTCCAATATCTGGAAATCAGTCACATCTTAGAAAATGTTTCCTGTACTTTCTCAAACTAAGGGCTCGATTACAATGCCAGATGGAAAAGCTGTCCATCCCGCCGTCCGTCTGTCCGTCTGTCCGACTGTCCGCCATGGTGTCAGAAAAAATCCTCCCACATAACCTGTGGCATGTCTGTCGGTCAAATTGCAATGCAATGTATGCCAAATCATACCTCTGCCGCCGGATGCCACAAAATACCATCCACCACGGTCAGATAAGCTGAAAATACGACCCCGATGGTCAGGGAAAGCTGTTCAATGGCCTGGAAAGGTCGCTCCAGCCACAGTATGACCACATGGCCAATTATGATGAGAATGCAGAGCCTGTGGACAGAGCACTGTGTGCCACGCACGCACATAGGCCAAATTAATGGCGGACGCAACCAACTCCACAACAATTACCGAAGTGTCCTGTACTCCCTGCTGCCCACAATCACAACGCACATGCCACAATGATACACCCCAACTTGATCCTAGTAAGGAAAGACATGCGCAGCATGGAAGAGACATCTGGAGGTCCCCAAACATGTGGACACACCCACATACCACAGTACAAAACCAATCCGTTCCGGGACCAACATCCTTTGCACACCACAAGCCGAGATGAGGAGACAGGACACCATTGACTCACATAGCACAACATCACACCCACCTATCTCCACACAACAATACTCTCGGTCACACACCTCACATATCTCCACCACCACCTTGCACCCTGTACCCCTCACCCATTTGCACCATGCCCCCCAAGAAAATGCCCAAATCCACTGACTCATATTGGAAAGTAATGGTAGGCGAGATAATCAGGGGAGAACCACTTTTGTTTGTGAACTTGGTCAAACACACCCAACTTGCGCACAATATTCATATGTGGGCAAGGCTCCACAGCTAAGTCAATACAGTAGGGACCACCCTACGCACTATGCATGACATTAGGAGGCAGTGGCTCAACCTCAAGGGCCGGCTCTACTTCGAGCCCAGAGGAACCACACAGCTGCTCAGAAAACTAGTGGCAGCCCTCCCATTCCACCACTAACCTTCACTGAATGGGAGGAGAATGTGCCTTCCATAATACATCCAGAGAGTCCCACATGAATCGAGGGGGGGCTGGAGGCTGGTAAGTACTAATAAAATGAGAAAATCACACTGCAATGAACAGTTGTGCACAACACGAGATCTCCAATCGCCCACCCACATCAAACTCATGTGGAATGCACACTTGCAATGTGAATAGATCACAAGGACATCATTTCCTTACTCAACTTCACCACACAGGTAGGTGGTCAGCTCATGCACTCCAGCCTCCCTCCCAAACAGCATGTCTAACCCTCCCTACTCCACAGTCATGTGGCAGTTAATACCATCAAGAGTGCCTCCTAACAGGGGAGGGGTTGTCTAGACCTGACAGCGAGACCATAACTCACACAATGCCCTCTATCTCCCCTCACAAACAGCATGGAGCCAAATGCCCCCCACATCTCGCACTTGGTAGCCAACTCTGGAAACCACCATATGTTTTAGGCAGTGCACATACATCTAATACCATCGAAAGGCCACATGATTCACAGTGTCATTGATGAATTCACATTTAACTGCAAAGCAGAACATAAAAACACAACCACAAAATCCAATGTGCAAGTCCAATTACCTCGAAGCAGAAAGACTCGGGTCAACATAACACATGCAGGGCAACTCTTTCAGCCCTCACAAACCACAGGAAGTAAGCACAAAAAGCACAACACAAATCATGAAGTCAGGGCATAGTAGTCAGATACACATAGAAATTACCAAATGTCCAAGAATAAACTGAATTGGAAGATCAACAAGTTAGCACCAGAGGACATGTCTCAGAGATACAATATCTGTCCATATGAAATTGGCCCTTCAGCCATGTCACATCACTAAGGATCAATGTAGGTACCCAGGGCTATAAATGGGATGAAAAAACTGGGGGATCTAAAAGGGGCGTGACCAATGTAATTAAGGTTGTGGCCTAAAAAACCTTAGGAATAAATATGTGCCTAGCATATTGATCTACCCAAATAGCATTTTTCTGTCACTGCCATTGCACACAGATATATGATACATTAAGTGACATGATACCTACTGCAAATCTGGACTACTGGCTTTGTCAATGACTTTCAGTTGCATATGATAAAAAAGCAGCAACTATTGCTTGCATCTAACATTGAAAACATTTCCACATAAAGTCCTGGTGACACCACAACGATGTTGCTGCTCCCGAGTCTCCAAAGGAGGGAATTCCAGAGTCAAAATGAATCCTTTTAGGATTTCACTTCCCCACATCGCTCACCTGGTATGACGTCATGCCGTAACTTCTCCACTAGTGAGAAGTGAGGAGTGTGACCATGCTCACATCAATGTGCCTGCTGTCAATGCATTCCAGCAAAAAGAATGGACGGCCGCTGTCAATGCATTCCAGCAAAAAGAATGGACCGCCTGTGCCAGGGCGCAAAACAGAGCCCGTTAGAGACCCATACTGAGGCCCACTTAAATAAATGATGGTGCCCAGCACCAGTGAGACCCAGCCCACTTAAAGCCCTGAATGTACCTCAACATCAACTGACAAACTGACATGAATGCCTAGTAATGCCAAGGTAAAAGTCAGGTCATCTCAAAATAAATGTGCAAAACATGAACATCAAAGTTGTGCTGTATTTTAAACATGCTGACAATATAACCTCACTCCACCAGGGGACTCACAAGCAACAGTAGGCAACCGTGCCATGGATGAGACCAGACATCCCCCCCCTAGGAAGGTGGGCCCTTGAATGCAGAAACCCTGGTCTTTTCAGGTGAGGAGGACCAACCTGGCTCCTCCATCATTCCCAGGACAGCCCATGCTCAGGCCCTCACTGACCCCATCATCACCACCACCACAACTCCCACAATAGCTGCCTTGCCAATGCAGACCCCTGCATCAACGACCTGTGTGGCAGCCACCTCCACCATCAGCACCGCTCCCTCCAAAACCGTCCCTGTGACAGTAGTTGCAAATACCACCAGGCACACCGGGGATGCTGGGGACGGTGTGTGTTGGCTGCACCAGGCAACGCCACCGGTCCGTGGCTTCGGGGCAGGTGGGAGGCCAACTGGGAGACAGGCACAGGAGGATAAGGAGATTGAGGCTTTGGCCACTGTGCTAACTGTCCTTGGTGCATATCAGCAGAACCAGGGATAAGATGGGCCAGTCCTTGATGTACTGCGGGAAAAGCGCCTGCTGCAGAGGTCCATGGGCACCTGCCTGGGACAAATTGCTCAGTACATGGACCAGCTTGTGGGTGTTCTGAGGGACATGCCTGATGCTCTAATAGCTGCCCGCTACCCCCCCTGGTGAGCCAGATGACAGCCACTCTGTCGTAATTTGACGATGGCTGGGTTAGCGCTTAGCTTTACTACACGTTTTCCCTAAAACTTGGCCTTATTCGACAACGCCATTTTGTATGTTACGACGGCCATTTTGGAGAATGAGCGGCCTCGTGGTCAGCATGCCCTTTAGTCCTTTGTCCGTGCTGCTGACCGCTCGAGTTTGCCCAGCAACAGGCTATTTTTAGCAACGGTCAATTCCGCACATGCGCAGTTCCAACTGCCAGGTCACCTCTCAGGAATGTTCCGCCAAACTGACCAGTGGTATTGTAACCCCTCCCATGAGTTGGCTGTGTTCCAAAAATGACCATATATGTACCTAAACTTTGTAATTATGTACCTCCTACCTTTTTATTACTATGAATCTGTATAAAAGAAGGACTCGCACCAACGTTCGGTGTGATACTTCTTGCATTACCGAAGGGTGCTGTAGGAATGTACCACCACCCCATGGGGTCTTAATAAACTTGTCTTTTATACTTTTAAGTTTCCGTGGCAACAGTTCTTTTGGTGTAAGTGGGTATTTCTGCGGAGCATGTAGGCCTTGGGAACCCAATACTACAAATTGGCGACCACGAAGGGACTCATCGGCGACTCGGATGCCCGAAGGAGAGGTCGTGACGAAGGATTGGAAATTCGCCATGGACGCTTACGCTGCCACTGAGTGACCCGAGTCTTGGCACCCACAGTGTTTTCTTCCTTTCCTTCTGATCTGACCTTCCAGGTGGCGCCGGTCTCCGACTGAGATCCTGCTCGTCTGTGTTGCTGTGCAGTGCCTGTTTGGCTGATTCGATCAAAGACCTTGGCAGTTGGAATCTGGACATTTGAGATTTGGGTAAGATTTGTGATCGGTAAGGTAGTCTGCGGACGCTTACTGAAGTTCTATGAATGTGACTATGATTTGAGTTAGCTAACATTTTGACTTTGTGAATTTTGAATCATATGTGCAGTGCACTTCACATAGGCAGGCATGTAGAGATGTTTCTCTAATTTTGTTCGTACTTTGAGCGGCACATTTGTGTGAAGTATTGTAAGTGCCATTTTTGTGGTACCACGTTTTCGTGGTACTTTTTGAACATGCCTGTTTTTAGCACACTCCGAAGGATGTGCTGCCTTGGAAATGGTACCACATATAGGTTAACAGAATCTCAGCCGGCTCCCCCAGAGGGAACGCCTAATCGTGAGATGTATGTGAAATTCGGCCTTCCCCCTATACTGTACAGTAAATTATGGCATAAATACACTAGAACCGATCCCGAGTTGCAATGGCCACTACATGGGTCATTTGATTTACGAAAGGTTCAGTTTGTGGAGCAATGTTTGTTTCAGCGCAGGTCTAGACAGGATATGTTTGATTGTGTGCGAATGTGGGAGAAAGCGGTGCGTGAACGATTAAAGCGTGAGGTTGCCTTGGCGGACAAAGAGCAGTGCAAGGCTGCTCGAGATAATGCTTTACAGCTTGAGGAGAAGGAGGCGCAGGAGAAGAAAGAGAGGGAGGCACGGGAATGTAATTTGCAAACGACCCGTCAATTTCCTATTCGACGTCCGTTTTATCCTGTCCTTAATAATGAAATTGATGATTTTTCGTTATAAGATCGATCTCCGCCTCCGTATGTTCAGCCTACGGCCCCGACTGAGGATTCCGGTGATGAAGAACGGGATAAGTCGGATAAGACGGATAAGTCGAGTGTCAGGTTATCTGCGCAGAGAGCCGCTGATTTGCGTAGTTTTGCTAGGAAGCTAAATCTGAATCAGATAACTGTGCCAGAAGTTGTAGCCGAAAAGAATAAGTGGACAGAACGAGAATTAATGTGTTTTTTGAATACTCTTGCAGATGAAGTTATTACCCGATTCCGTAAATATTCAGAGGACTTAGAGCCTAAGGATATGTCGGTCCATCATGAGAATTTGAGTAAAGGTGTATTTGTTCTTGCAGATGCAGATGGGTTTTTCATGCGACAGCTACGGGATGAAGCGTCCAGATTGCGGGAAGCACGAAAAGCAGACAAGGAGTCCATGCCGGGGTCGACGGAGCAGTCCAAACAGTGTTCTATCCTGGGTTCAGATAAGAATTCTAAAGTGCATGTTATGCCTATGCGTGAAGCTGCACCTTTGTACGTTCCACCTAAAGGGGACGGTACAGACGAAGATAAAATGTCGGCAAATTCAAAGGGGTATTTTATATATAATTGGGTGTATACGCCTTGGAATAGAGCAGATGTCATGGCATTGAAAAATGCTTTACCTGATCTCCGTAAGAATCCGGCCGCATTCTATGAAGGGGTGGAGGGGGCCATCTCCTCTTGTGTTATGACTCTTGTTGATATAGACCTTTTCTTCGGATTGATTCTTCCGCCCGATATGTGGAGGTCGATTCGAAAGACTAATGATCAAACGATGTTTGGGGCAACGTGGAAAGAGATAAGCCAGGCTGACTTAGATAGGGAACAGCATGCAAACCATGTGATTTAATTTTAGAACTCCCAGCGGCTATTTTAAACAAACTGAAAATGCTTGTTCCTCCTAAAAAGATCGATTGGACTATGCTATGTCATTGATTACAAGACAGTTGGCACAACAGGTCACACCCTAACAAACACACCAGACTTGATTCACCCACCACAAACTGATGGTGATCCTGAAAGGTTCTGATTTTCACAGGGACTTCTTCTGTAAAAGGGGTTGCCGTTCTTTTGTTAGGGACTGTTACAACTTGGATAGATCTTCATGAGAGGAGCTGGCTTGGGGCTACTTTTGATCTCACAGTAGATCAGGTAGCACCAGTCTCAATCAAGAATGTAATGAGATGACCATCTACATCTGTTTCTAATATGGTCCACTCTGGTGTACCTCAAAGACTGCATCAAGTGCACAGTCTATTTTCTCCCACAGACACCGTCTTAATGACAGGTCCAGATTAAACCCATCCAGGTCTTCCATTAAGGGCATCTAATGATATGTTTGATTGCCCAATAAATTCTTGGAGGTTGAGGCACTTGTACTAATGGATCCTGTTTCCCTCCTGCATTAAATCATCTTGGCCTGGTCACTGTTGGTAACTGATTTACTCTATCTGCCACCAGCATGAGATCTGTCCCTTACTCTTGGTTCGCAGGACTAAGGTGACACTTGCTCTTTCAATGCCCAATAATCCTAAGACAAAAATGACAAGCAATGGTCTTCCTCAGGGTCGCTTCATCTATTGCTGTCTTTGGGTCTACAGGGAGACCTCTCCCTCTTCCCTGTCACGTAAACCCTGCAACTGTTTGTGCGTGTACACCCTCTGAGCATTTGCCTATGATGGCGGTAC